>NC_057795.1:610469745-610769745 GCF_018294505.1 Triticum aestivum | reverse complement strand
GCAGCTTCTCCAAGGTCCTTCATTGAAAACCACTTATTCAAGTAGGCCTTTATGCTGTCCAAAAGTTCTATATCATTTCCCATCAAAAGTATGTCATCTACATATAATATGAGAAATGCTACAGAGCTCCCACTCACTTTCTTGTAAACGCAGGCTTCTCCATAAGTCTGCATAAACCCAAACGGTTTGATCATCTCATCAAAGCGAATGTTCCAACTCCGAGATGCTTGCACCAGCCCATAAATGGATCGCTGGAGCTTGCACACCTTGTTAGCATTCTTAGGATCGACAAAACCTTCCGGCTGCATCATATACAGCTCTTCTTTAAGATAGCCGTTAAGGAATGCCGTTTTGACGTCCATCTGCATATCTCATAATCATAGTATGCGGCAATTGCTAACATAATTCGGACGGACTTCAGCTTCGCTACGGGAGAGAAAGTCTCATCGTAGTCAACCCCTTGAACTTGCCGATAACCCTTAGCGACAAATCGAGCTTTATAGATGGTAACATTACCATCCGCGTCCGTCTTCTTCTTAAAGATCCATTTGTTTTCTATCGCTCGCCGATCATCGGGCAAGTCTGTCAAAGTCCATACTTTGTTGTCATACATGGATTCTATCTCGGATTGCATGGCTTCAAGCCATTTGTTGGAATCCGGGCCCGCCATCGCTTCTTCATAGTTCGAAGGTTCACCATTGTCTAACAACATGATTTCCAGGACAGGGTTGCCATACCACTCTGGTGTGGAACGTATCCTTGTGGACCTACAAAGTTCAGTAGCAACTTGATCCGAAGTACCTTGATCATCATCATTAATTTCCTCTCCAGTTGGTGTAGGCACCACAAGAACATTTTCCTGAGCTGCACTACTTTCCGGTTCAAGAGGTAGTACTTCATCGAGTTCTACTTTCCTCCTAGTTAGACCTTTCGAGAGAAACTCTTTTTCCAGAAAGGATCCGTTCTTAGCAACAAAGATCTTGCCTTCGGATCTAAGGTAGAAGGTATACCCAATGGTTTCCTTAGGGTATCCTATGAGGACGCATTTTTCCGACTTGGGTTCGAGCTTTTCAGGTTGTAGTTTCTTGACATAAGCATCGCATCCCCAAACTTTTAGAAACGAGAGCTTAGGTTTCTTCCCAAATCATAATTCATACGGTGTCGTCTCAACGGATTTTGATGGAGCCCTATTTAAAGTGAATGTAGCTGTCTCTAGAGCGTATCCCCAAAATGATAGCGGTAAATCGGTAAGAGACATCATAGATCGTACCATATCTAATAGAGTGCGATTACGACGTTCGGACACACCGTTACGCTGAGGTGTTCCAGACGGCGTGAGTTGTGAAACGATTCCATATTTTCTTAAGTGCGTACCAAATTCGTGACTTAAATATTCTCCTCCATGATCTGATCGTAAGAATTTTATCTTTCGGTCATGTTGATTCTCTACTTCATTCTGAAACTCCTTGAACTTTTCAAAGGTCTCAGACTTGTGTTTCATCAAGTAGACATACCCATATCTACTTAAGTCATCAGTGAGAGTGAGAACATAACGATATCCTCCGCGAGCCTCAACGCTCATTGGACCACACACATCAGTATGTATGATTTCCAATAAGTTGGTTGCTCGCTCCATAGTTCCGGAGAACGAAGTCTTGGTCATTTTTCCCATGAGGCATGGTTCGCATGTGTCAAATGATTCATAATCGAGAGACTCTAAAAGTCCATTAGCATGGAGCTTCTTCATGCGCTTGACACCAATGTGACCAAGGCGGCAGTGCCACTAGTATGTGGGACTATCGTTATCAACTTTACATCTTTTGGTATTCACACTATGAATATGTGTAACATTACGTTCGAGATTCATTAAGAATAAACCATTGACCATCGGGGAATGACCATAAAACATATCTCTCATATAAATAGAACAACCATTATTCTCGGATTTAAATGAGTATCCATCTCGTATTAAACGAGATCCAGATACAATGTTCACGCTCAAACTTGGCACTGAATAACAATTATTGAGGTTCATAACTAATCTCGTGGGTAAATGTAGAGGTAGCGTCCCGACGGCGATCACATCGACCTTGGAACCATTCCCGACGCGCATCGTCACCTCGTCCTTCGCCAGTCTCCGCTTATTCCGCAGCTCCTGCTGTGAGTTACAAATATGAGCAACGGCACCGGTATCAAATACCCAGGGGTTACTACGAGTACTGGTAAGGTACACATCAATTACATGTATATCACATATACCTTTAGTGTTCCCGGCCTTCTTGTCCGCTAAGTATTTTGGGCAGTTCCGCTTCCAGTGACCCTTCCCTTTGCAATAAAAGCACTCAGTCTCAGGCTTGGGTCCATTCTTTGACTTCTTCCCGGCAACTGGCTTACCGGGCGCGGCAACATCTTTGCCGTCCTTCTTGAAGTTCTTCTTACCTTTGCCCTTCTTGAACTTAGTGGTCTTATTGACCATCAACACTTGATGTTCTTTCTTGATTTCAACCTCTGCTGACTTCAGCATTGAAAATACTTCAGGAATGGTCTTTACCATCCCCTGCATATTGTAGTTCATCACAAAGCTCTTGTAGCTCGGTGGGAGCGACTGAAGGATTCTGTCAATGACCGCCTCGTCCGGGAGGTTAATGTCCAGCTAGGACAGGCGGTTGTGCAACCCAGACATTTTGGGTATGTGCTCACTGACAGAACTATTTTCCTCCATCTTACAACTATAGAACTTGTCGGAGACCTCATATCTCTCGACCCGGGCATGAGCTTGGAAAACCATTTTCTGCTCCTCGAACATCTCATATGCTCCGTGTTGCTCAAAACGCTTTTGGAGCCCCGGTTCTAAGCTGTAAAGCATGCCGCACTGAACGAGGGAGTAATCATCAGCACATGACTGCCAAGCGTTCATAACATCTTGGTTCTCTGGGATGGGTGCTTCACCTAGCAGTCCTTCTAGGACATATGCTTTCTTGGCAGCTATGAGGATGATCCTCAGGTTTCGGACCCAGTCCGTATAGTTGCTACCATCATCTTTCAGCTTGGTTTTCTCTAGGAACGCGTTGAAGTTCATGTTGACATGAGCGTTGGCCATTTGATCTACAAGACATATTTTGCAAAGATTTTAGACTAAGTTCATGATAATTAAGTTCATCTAATCAAATTATTTAATGAACTCCCACTCAGATTTGACATCCCTCTAGTCATCTAAGTGTTACATGATTCGAGTCAACTAGGCCGTGTCCGATCATCACGTGAGACGGACTATTCATCATCGGTGAACATCTCTATGTTGATTGTATCTTCCATACGACTCATGTTCGACCTTTCGGTCTCTGTGTTCCGAGGCCATGTCTGTACATGCTAGGCTCGTCAAGTTAACCCTAAGTGTTTTTGCATGTGTAAAACTGTCTTACACCCGTTGTATGTGAACGTAAGGATCTATCACACCCGATCATCACGTGGTGCTTCGAAACGACGAACTTTAGCAACGGAGCATACTTAGGGGGAACACTTTCTTGAAATTGTTATGAGGGATCATCTTATTTACTACCGTCGTTCTAAGTAAACAAGATGCATAAACATAATAAACATCACATGCAATTATATAGTAGTGACATGATATGGCCAATATCATATAGCTCCTTCGATCTCCATCTTCGGGGCTCCATGATCATCTTCGTCACCAGCATGACACCATGATCTCCATCATCATGATCTCCATCATCGTGTCTCCATGAAGTTGCTCGCCAACTATTACTTCTACTACTATGGCTAACGGTTTAGCAATAAAGTAAAGTAATTACATGGCGTTAAATCATTGACACGCAGGTCATACAATAATTAAGACAACTCCTATGGCTCCTGCCGGTTGTCATACTCATCGACATGCAAGTCGTGATTCCTATTACAAGAACATGATCTCATATATCACAATATATCATTCATCATTCATCACAACTTTTGTCCATATCACATCACATAACAATTGCTGCAAAAACAAGTTAGACGTCCTCTAATTGTTGTTGCATCTTTTACGTGGCTGCAATTGGGTTCTAGCAAGAACGTTTTCTTACCTACGAATAACCACAACGTGATTTTGTCAACTTCTATTTACCCTTCATAAGGACCCTTTTCATCGAATCCGCTCCAACTAAAGTGGGAGAGACAGACACCCGCTAGCCACCTTATGCAACTAGTGCATGTCAGTCGGTGGAACCTGTCTCACGTAAGCGTACGTGTAAGGTCGGTCCGGGCCGCTTCATCCCACAATACCGCTAGAGCAAAATAAGACTAGTAGTGGCAAGCAAGTTGACAAGATCTACGCCTACAACAGATTTGTGTTCTACTCGTGCAATAGAGAACTACGCATAGACCTAGCTCATGATGCCACTGTTGGGGAACGTTGCATAAAATAAAAAATTTCCTACGTTCACCAAGATCAATCTATGAGTTCATCTAGGAACGAGAGAGAGAGATGCATCTACATACCCTTGTAGATCGCGTGCGGAAGCGTTCAAGAGAACGGGGTTGAGGGAGTCGTTCTCGTCGTGATCCAAATCACCGGAGATCCTAGCGCCAAACGGACGGCACCTCCGCGTTCAACACACGTACGGTCAGCGTGACGTCTCCTCCTTCTTGATCCAGCAAGGGGGAAGGAGAGGTTGATGAAGATCCAGCAGCACGACGGCGTGGTGGTGGATGCAGCAGGGATTCCAGCAGGGCTTTGCCAAGCGCTACTGGAGGAGGAAGAGGTGTCACGGGAGGGAGAGGGAGGCGCCAAGGCTTAGGGTGCGGCTGCCCTCCATCCCCTCCACTATATATAGGGGCTAGGGGGGCGCATGCCCCCTTGGAGATCCCATCTAGAGGGGGGGGCGGCCCCCGGGGCAACGGCCCCCTTAGGGTTTCCAACCAGGGGGGCGCATGTCCCCTCGGGGGGCAACGGTCCCCTTAGGGTTTCCAACCAGGGGGCGCATGCCCCCTCGGGGGGGGGGGCAACGGCCCCCTAGGGTTTCCAACCCTAGGCGCCTTGGGCCCTTGGGTGGGGCGCACTAGCCCACCAGGGTCTGGTTCCCACACCACTTCAGCCCATGGGGCCCTCCGGGATAGGTGGCCCCAGCCGGTGGACCCCCGGGACCCTTCCGGTGGTCCCGGTACAATACCGGTGACCCCCGAAACTTTCCCGATGGCCGAAACCTGACTTCCTATATATAATTCTTCACCTCCAGACCATTCCGGAACTCCTCGTGACGTCCGGGATCTCATCCGGGACTCCGAACAACTTTCGGGTTACTGCATACTCATATCTCTACAACCCTAGCGTCACTGAACCTTAAGTGTGTAGACCCTACGGGTTCGGGAGATATGCAGACATGACCAAAACGCCTCTCCGATCAATAACCAACAGCGGGATCTGGATACCCATGTTGGCTCCCACATACTCCTCGATGATCTCATCGGATGAACCACGATGTCGAGGATTCAATCAATCCCATATTCAATTCCCTTTGTCAATCGGTACGTTACTTGCCCGAGATTCGATCGTCGGTATCCCAATACCTCGTTCAATATCGTTACTGGCAAGTCACTTTACTCATACCGTAATGCATGATCCCGTGACCAGACACTTGGTCACTTTGAGCTCATGATGATGCACTACCGAGTGGGCCCAGTGATACCTCTCCGTAATACGGAGTGGCAAATCCCAGTCTCGATCCGTGCCAACCCAACAGACACTTTCGGAGATACCCGTAGTATACCTTTATAGTCACCCAGTTACGTTGTGACGTTTGGTACACCCAAAGCACTCCTACGGTATCCGGGAGTTACACGATCTCATGGTCTAAGGAAGAGATACTTGACACTGGAAAAAGCTCTAGCAAAACGAACTACACGATCTTGTGCTATGCTTAGGATTGGGTCTTGTCCATCACATCATTCTCCTAATGATGTGATCCCGTTATCAATGACATCCAATGTCCATAGTCAGGAAACCATGACTATCTGTTGATCAACGAGCTAGTCAACTAGAGGCTCACTAGGGACATGTTGTGGTCTAAGTATTCACACGTGTATTACGATTTCCGGATAATACAATTATAGCATGAATAAAAGACAACTATCATGAACAAAGAAATATAATAATAATCCTTTTATTATTGCCTCTAGGGCATATTTCCAACAGAAATACCGCTGCAGACGAGGAGTGATCGGAAAGTACCACACCACTTTTCGAGGAGCTTTCTTCCTCTTCTTGTATCGAGTGACACCGCACACCGGACATATGGTAGATTCCGCGTGCTCGTCCGCTAAATGATGCAATTGTTCATGCACACATGGTATTTCACGTGTGGTAAATCCAGAGGACACCCGATTTTCTTTGCCTCCTTGAAACTGGTCAGGCACTTGTTCCCCTTGGGAAGACGTTCGTGCCAGAATGACATGTTCTCATCGAAGCATGCGTCGGTCATTTTGTGTTTTACCTTCATCTCCAGAGCCATGAGCGTTACTTTCAGGCGGGTATCCTCGGGCCTGCATCCTTCATACAATGGAGTAACTGCGTCTATCTCCAGTTGATCCAGCTTGGCTTTCTCTCGGGCGGCAGCTCTTGCTTATCCGTCTCCTTGAGAAGCAGCTCTTGAATATGAGGGTCCTGCACCCAGCCCATCAATGGTCCATCGTTGTCTGCTCCGGCATCTTCATCTTCATGATCATGCCCTTCGTCTGCTCCGGCATCTTTCTCATCATCATGTCCGGCATGTTCTACATGATGATTGTGTACTGCATCTACTTCGTGATCATGTCCTCGAGATTCTTCGTCTTCTCGCCCGCCCTCGCCGCGGTTGTCTTGCTGCCCTTCCTCACTTCTTGCCCGGCCCCCATGGACGACTTCATAATCATCTTCATCACCTTACCACCGATAGCCATCCATGAAACCACGCAAGAGCAGGTGGTCCCGCACCTGTACGGAATCCGGGTCCATAAGGCTCCTCAGCTTGCATCTTCGACACGGACATCTTATCTCCGTCTCGTTCTTTTGAAGCATCTCGGCCTTCACAGAGCTCAAAAGCCTATTCACAATGCCTTCGGAGCATGGTCGTCTCCGGGGTAGAGCAAAAGGATATTTTAGAACCAAGAAATTTTTTGGCATGACTTTGCCTAAAAATAGGACCAAAAATAATGCATAGTGCCAAATTCTCGCCGAAACGGAAATGAATCAACATTCCGGCAAAATATTGGCAACTGTCGCATTTCAAATACCGGTAGCTACAAACACAAACATATATGCAACACCACAAATATATGCAACACCACAAACATACGTAGATCTAGCTAGGCCATAAAAAGTGCATGTGCACGTTGTTGGAGGGAGAAAAAAATAGATCTACAACATAAAGAAAGTTTTCCCTTACTTACCTATCAAAAAAAAGCTAATTTAACCACTTAATTTGGGTGAATCTATGGTGCAAATGAGGTGAGGAGGAGGAGGCAGCCGAGACAAGCTTGGAGGAGGAGGTGAAGAGAATGAAGTGGGGAAAGTGAGTGTGGTTGGTGGCTGTCCAAAATATCTAGCTGGTCTCAAGTTACTAATGGGGCACCACATAACAATGCGCCATTAGTAACCCTGGTTACTAATGGCGCACTTGTTAAGTGGTGCACCATTACTAGTTTTGCCAAAAAAAATGTTAGTAGTGGCGCACCGTGGATGTGGTGCGCCATTACTAGTTTGAACTACTAATGGCGCACTACACTCTGGTGTGCCATTACTAGTTTTATTAAAAAGGTAAAAAAATTGTTAATAGTGACGCACGGAGTGTGTGGTGCGCTATTACTAGTTAAAACTAGTAATGACGCACTATGCCCTGGTGCGCCATTACTAGTTTTGGAAAAAAATTGTTAGTAGTGGTGCACCCTGGGTGTGGTGTACCATTAGTGTGATGGACACTATTGGCGTACCAACACATGGTGCGCCACTGCTATATAGTAGTGGCACACCACATGTGGTGCGTCATTAATGTCCATATTATTTATAGCCCTTTTCCTAGTAGTGCTGAGCCGAGCTCAGAAAAATGATTTGGTTGACACGCCCCTGGCCGGTGTAAAGTATTCCTGTGTAAGCTAATACAAGGCATTTTTAGATCACTAGTTTACAGGGGGTGTTATGTTATCCCATTGGAAGGATTGAAAATCCCTTCAAAACAAAACAAAAATTTGAAGGGATTCAGACGTTAAGAATATTTAGCAAGTGATTGCTACTAGTGCTTTAGAGCCCCGTGACTAAGATGATAATATGATCAATTTCTAAGAAAAATACACCATGATCTAGCAGATATTTATTCTAAAGAAGTATTTTCTTTACATAATGTTAAAGTACATATGCATATCTCTTGTATTTGATAGCATATGATTTGTAATCATCTCCTGCCTTATCTCTAGAAGATGCTTCTTGCCTTTCAAGCCATGTACCTATATAAACCGCACGAGAGGCTCAATACAACATCAATCATATTCCATCAATCCTTCTCCCTCTATCCTTCTACACATAACACTAACATGAGGGTTTCTTTTCACCCTGAAAGAGCCGAAGCTCTGAATTAATCAAACACTAACATTACATGATAATTCCAGGTGAAGAGGAAATACAACCCGGTCCTTGGGGAATCCTCTGCCCTCTCCATCTAGCACATGTCGATATTGCGGAGATGTTACTACTGCTAGAGATTCGTGCCGCTGCTGGAACAAAATCTAGAGTCCACACAAACAGACAAGAAGTCATTGATCTATATATCCGATAAGTGTTGATGTCGCCGACCCCAAAGGATCCATGGCCCAGAGAATAAGATGGTGATAGGTCGACTATACCTAAACGTATCTCCGAGTGAAAGAAATAACCAGATTGGCGTCGTTGTTGCGGAAGCAACACCGATCTTACGAAGATGCAACCAACTCCCCGTGTTTTCACAAAGAGAAATGCAAACTTGTCTACCCGATCTCGATGCTAGACCCGATATGGCACACACCGCTGAAGCCCAATAAGAAGCCACTGGAGACCTATTGAACACCTGCTACCACCACCATCGGAAGGGTTGAAAATTGCAGATGGCAGAAACCTACATATCCAGCCGATCTCGTTGTTGGGTCGATGGCACATGCATCATCGAAATGGAGTAGAAGTTGGAGGAACCATTATTGAACACCGTCGCCACCGCTGCTGGAAGGCACAGATTGACGGGCAGGCAGAGACCTACCTAATATCATATTACGAAGAAACTCTATATCCCACTGGTAGATCGGGGTTTCCCTGCACACTGCTATCGACGGAGCCGGTGGAAGAGGATAAACCCGACGATCTTTTGATGGAGGAAGGTGACAACGGAGGAGGAACACTAGATTCATGTGGCTAGGGACTCCCCCAATACGAAGGTTTTCCCCTATGTTTTGAACTTCGATGTATTTATATTTTGCCCGTTTTCAGAAATATTTGTGCCAGTGCTCCGAGACCTTATTTGTTAAAACTTACTCCTTTGTATTGAGATAAGAATGTCATTGTTTACTTTTCAGGAGGAAGACAATCAAATGAAATAAGATAGAATTTCTAGTTATTCTATAATATTTTCCTGGGTGCACCCTCTCTGAGGCTTTAGCTAAGTACTATACGTAGTAGATCTTTTTCGCTAACACCACAGATTGTATTCCATATCACACTTGCTATTTTACAGGCAACTGGAATTTTATTTCCGTTCAGTCGATTCCCGCATGGCAAGGAAACATGGCCAAGCCGAGACGGGGACGCCCTACTTGGCCGCGTGCCAACGGCTTCATTAGCGGAGGCGAGGAGGAGGCGGAAGAGGGAGAAGGTGACGGAGGAGGACAAAGGGGAATCCATTGAATGCATGAAAAATTTCATGCAACTGACCATAGTTTCCTGAAAGAGACACGATTATGATGATTATGCATCAGTGCTACTGGTTACGCCCACTGCGGCCATGAACTCCTCGTCGGCGACGAGCCTGGCGAGCCCCTCGGGAGCGAGGCACACCTCCAGCGCCATGCTCCCTCCGCGGCCTCGCCCCTCGTACACCGTCGCCTTCCCGTCCACCTTGTTCCCCGCGCCGCTCCGGACGGCCAGCGGCGCGCCCCACCCGAAGTCGTTCCCGTACACGTCGAACCGCGGCGAGCTCCCCGTCAACAACGTCGTCGGAGCGGAAACCACGAGCTCGGGCAGGTGCGCGAAGCTGGGCTCCTGCTCCTGGGGCCATGACGCGAGCTTGTCCCTCGCGCTCGCCTCGTCAAACGACGCCACGGCCCGGTTCAGCTGCCATGCCGCCCAGCCCAGGCCGTTGCCCATGATCTCGCCGGCGGATGATTTCGCGGTGACGTGCGCCAGCGCGTTGCCCGCGTAAGACGCTGGTATGCCGCCAACGCGGCCCCGACATCCAACGTAGACGATGTACGCCGTCTCCTGCTCCGGCGCGAGCCGCCGGGCGCGGCACACGGCGCGCCACAGGTGCGCGAGCAGGGCTTGCAGCGAGGAGATGGTGGTGGTGCTGGAGATCTCGCCGTTCGCCGTTGCCTTGAGCTTCTTCAAGGTCGCCGCCGAAAAATGGAGGAAGCATTCCTGCACCGGCGGAACAGATCTAGACACCGGCCGACGATGTCCTCCAGCTTGCCGAAGGGTAGAGGGATGGGGATGGTGCAGCCGTCGAAGAACCACTTGTCGAACACGGGCAACGGCGTGGACATCATAGCATCGTTGCCAGCGGCGGCGTCACCGGCACCCAGGCCGAGGCGGGTTAGCTCGGACCAGGTGTTGAAAAACTGCCAGAAGGTCGTCCCGTCGGCGACGCTGTGGTTCATCGACATGGCGATGAAGACGCCGTCGGCGAGCTCGGTTACCTGCGCGGCGAGGACCGGGTGCGAGTCGGCAATGGCGTCTGCGCCGAGCATCCCGTTGAGCGGGAAGAAGGACCAGACCACCCGCGGAATAAGGAGCGAGACAGTGACGTCCGCGACGGCGACGCCGGGCGCCACGGCGTGGACGAACTCGGCGCCCTCGCGGCCTCGCCGCTGCAGCGGAGCGAAATGGCGAGGCTCTCAGGCGACGCCCTGCCCTCTCTAGCCGGCGCCACGGTGAGGCGCCCGGCATAGGGGTAGAAGCGGTCCAGGGCGCGTGCGAAGGAAGAAGCCAGACGTTCGACGTCGACGTCGTGGCGTCCCTGTCCGCCGGTGGCGGGAGGCTTGGCAGGAGGATGCCCTTCTGAATGTACTCCACGGCGATGCTCCGGAGATCCCACGACGTCAGGTGGATGGCCTCCGCCGACTCGGCGAGGCCGTCGGTACCGGGCGTACCATGCGCCGAGACATGACTCGACATCGCCCATCGATCTTGGATTCTTGGTCCAGCTTACACGGCCAGCTCCGGAGTGACATAGCGAGTAGACCAGACCAGAGCAAATTCATGGCGTCTCGCTGCCACCTTATCTTGTTTCAGGCTTTCGCTTGGTGGGTCGATTTCCGTGCAGTGAGCCCGTGACACCATGATCGATCGTCGCCCCTCCCCGTGATTCAGCTTTGGACTTAGGACCATAAAACTGTAGATGAGCAAAAAATGTTTCAAAAAACACAAAAGGTAAACTGTTCGTCCTGTGGATGGATCTCTCTTGCAGTTGCAAACCAACAGAGAACGGTTATGCATTATCCTGCTGAAAGCTCAAAGAAAACGAGACCACGTTCGTTTCCAGGATTTCAAGTCCGTAGCAACATGCAATTCGGTAAGGCCGACTCCAACGGTAACAAGGTAGCAGTACTGGAAGGTGTGACTCGATCACCTCCTTTTCAGGGAGAGCTAATGCTTATGCTTACTGGGTATTTAGAGTATCTCCAATAGGCGTGCCAAAAGACGCGTCCACGCGGTAAAATCGACATTTAGCGCGCGCGGCCCGGTTTTGCGCGCTCCAGCGGTGGCGGCAAATTACCGCGCGCGGGAAGCGTTTGCGCGCGCGGGAGAAAGCGGCAGCTGCCGCGCCGCTTCGCGCGCGTCTATAAAATCCGACGCTCACCACACTGTCACACGCCCTTCTCCTCGCCACCTCGCCGCTCTTTCTCGCCGCTTTCCCCCCACCACCGCGCCACCGGTGTTCTTCGGGCTACCGCGGCGTCCGCGAGCGCCCGAGCGGCTCGTACTCCGCCGAGATCCGGTCCGGCGACGTTCGGCTTGGCCTCGGGTCGTTCCGGACCGCGCACGAGGCGGCCCGCGCGCACGAGGCGGCCCGCGCGTACGACGCGGCGGCGTGGCGCTTGAAGAGGCCCCAGTCGCAGATGAACTTCCGAGACGTCTTCACGCGCGAGCAGGCGCAGCGCGTCGCCCCTCCGCCTCGTCTCATCACCGACCAGGACCGTGCGGACCACGTTCGGCAGCAGCGCCGCCTCCTCGTCGCCGAGGAGGACGAGCGAGCCATGGCGGAGTGGCGCCGTCGCCACCCAAAGGACGTCGCTGCTGAGACCGCCCTCTGGGCAGAGAGGACGGCAAGGCGCCGCGCGGAGCGTGCCGACAGGCGTCGGCGCAAGGCACTGGCCTTATCGCAGTGCGATATCGTCGAGAACGGCGGGCAGTCGATGTTTCCCACCAACGATGTGCGTTGGGATGACATGTAGCTCGATACCTCGGACGACACCACCGAGGATGATGATGGTGATGATGATGACGGCTGGGAGTCCCCGTAGTTTTTCTCGTTGCACTGTAGTTTTTTCTATTTAGTTGCACTGTAGTACTATCTATCTATACTTTGGAACTATATAAAATATCTTTGTATCCTTTTTTATCTATGCTATGACTATGTATCTTTTTTTATCTATGTAAAGTTTATTTAAAAAAATGTTGTGCGAGAGCGCGTGCGCTGCATTTTAGCATGCCTGCTGGAGCTACGCGCGCGCGATGCATTTTAGCGCAGCCGCTGGAGCCAGCGCTGCGCGCCACGCCAAACTTGGCGAAGGGCGCGCCGTAAACCAGAATTTAGCGGGCTGCGCGTTCGGCGCTTGTTGGAGATGCTCTTAAGTTTGACACTTCTTCACGCCCAAAAAGAAGGCAGCTATGTCTGAGCTAAACTTGGATATGAAAGTCTTCTTTCGTTTAGGGTGAAGTAAGACCAAGCTCATGATATTATTATCCTACGTCATAACAAATTAGTTGATAGTGATAGGATCCCTTTTCTGGCGTCCCCATGTCCCCCCTGTGGTGTGGCAACATGGGGATGTCAAAAGGAAAGGGATGGAGTTTTTCTCGCTTTTAGCGTAGCAGGCCTCCCTTTGAGAGGCCCGTGCGACGGGCTAACGGACGTCCGATTCGTCGGCTTTTTGTCCGTTTGTGGTAGCAAAACGGACACGGCCGTCCGATTGCGATCGTGCGGCCATCTGCGCTCAATCGGCAACGCCTCGTCTCAAATTGTTCGGGGTTGTGGACTTCAATTTTTTGACAAAAATAAAAATAAACTTGTAAATAATACGAAAACATAAATATAAACATAAAAGTCCATACGTCCATAGTATCAAAGTTCAATGCAGGTCTTAATTAAACTTAAACTTAAAAAAAGACATAAAAAACTAGATAAAGGCCCGTCGTCGATGGCCGCCGTTGTCTTCAGGAGTCGCCGCCCTACTTGTCGTCGTCGCTGGTGAGGTCGACGTAGGGCGGTGGCTGCCAAAGGTGGGTTGGTGACTGTGATGCCCCCGATTCAATCATACACTAATTATACACGCAATGTGTACGATCAAGATCAGGGACTCACGGGAAGATATCACAACACAACTCTAGACACAAATAAAATAATACAAGCTTTATTTTACAAGCAAGGGGCCTCGAGGGCTCGAATACAAGATCGATACACAAGAGTCAGCGAAAGCAACAATATCTGAGTATAGACATAAGTTAAACAAGGGTGCCTTAAGAAGGCTAGCACAAAAGCAACACGATTGAAGAGGCAAGGCCTCCTGCCTGGGACATCCTAACTACTCCTAGTCTTCGGCGGCCTCCATGTAGTAGTATACATCGACGGTAGCACAGGCGACCAAATCGAGCGCCGCGAGCAGCTACGAGATGACGAGGCTCGCGCGCATCAATTCATGGCTTCAGATGGGGCTAGGACGGACGGGAACGATGGCGGCATCGACCGCAGCAGAAGCCGTAGTTCGGTCGAGCTCAGGATCAACGTTTCAGAGGGCAAAACGGTTGGCTTCGTCACCTGTGGCACCTACGCGAGCTAGCGATGTGGATACAAGGAAGTACGGGACCAATGGCCCACCGGAGCCTCGCTGGAGACGAGCGCGTGCGACGGAGCAACTCGGCCAACGGCGAATCGGGTGCCAGAGCTCACAAACGAGCGCATGGAGTTAGGGGAAGGAGGGAGACACTCACTATCATTGCTGGGAAGGCCCGGGGAAGCCGGTGGTGGTCGGAGGGCGACAGAGTCCGGCGATGACGACAACGTAACAGGGGAGGGAGATGAGGTCGCCGCAGCCGCTGCAGGGGCTCCGAGCTCCAATCCGAGGTGGCAGACGGCGTAGGGAACGACGGCGGGGCTGGTGAGCGCATTGGCGAGGCAAGGCGACGACGGTGGCTAAGTGAGCACGGCGGCACAGCCACGTTGGCGCTCGGACGAGATCGAGCATGAGCAGGAGAGCGAGGGAGAGGAGGGGAAAGCGGGTGAGAGGGAAAAGGTCTCAGCGGGAGCCAGGGCGCCGACGCTGGCGTACTTATCCTCCCCGCGGCACCTGTAGCGGCGTGTTCAACGAGGTGGATTCGGCGGCGACCGTGGGCACGGTCGGAGGAACAGGGTGTTGGAAATATGCCCTAGAGGCAATAATAAAAAGGTTATTATTGTATTTCCGTGTTCATGATTGTCGTATTTCGGGTTCCGCCAGACCCTCTAGGTTCGAACTCTAGGGTGGACGCGGAGATTGCACCTTCTACCTACCTATGTCTCGTCGCCTCGCAAGGATCTAAACTACACGAAAAACAACACAAGGGACACAAGGTTTATACTAGTTCGGGCCACCATTGTAGTGTAATACCCTACTCTAGTTTGTGGTGTGGTGGATTGCCTCAGGGGCTGATGAAGAACAATACAAGGAAGAACTGCCTCGCGAGGGGAGTTCTTGCGTTGGTTGTTCTGGCTAGGGTTCGACTGCTCGATCTGTCGATGCCTCTATACTATGGTGGTTAGCCCTATTTATAGAGCGAGGCCCTGGTCCTCTTCCCAAATATTGAGCGGGAAGGGCGCCAACAATTGGCCATTTTGAAGGGGAACATGTAGTACACTTATCCTGACTAAAGTCGGTCCTCGCCTGCCAAAGACTTTGGCGGTGACGCCCGCTTGGGCTCCACGATGACCTCCATCCTGCCGTTCTGCTGGTCTTGGTCTTGTTGCACCGAAATGGTTGCCTTTGCTTGATACTCTTGCCTGCGCTTGCTCCCTTTGCACCAAAGAGGAAACAAGGACTCTGCGCAGGCCGGCGCCCACCTGGCTTGCTCGTCATGGCTTGCATCATGGGGTACCTTGTGAGGTATCCCGCCTTGATCTCTCTGCCTCCTCGCGAGCCAGCCTGATGAGGCCGTGCCTGAGGAAGCTTCCTGTCGTCCGCCCCGTGAGGCTTGGCTCCTCGCGAGGGTCTTGTGCTTGTGTTGATGAAGATGGGCCGTACTGGGCCACTCCTTGAGCCACGCCGCAGGCCGCAGGCAGGCAAGTCTGGGTACCCCCGTTCCCAGAACGCCGACAGTAGCCCCCGGGCCCAAGGTGCGCCTGGACTTGGCGTAGCCGAGAAGCGAAGGGGCAAGTGCGAAGCGCCGTGGGCCCAAACAGTCTGTGGCCTCGGGCGCCGCGTGGCGGTGGATTGGACGTGGGCGTCCCCGCTTCCTCTCGATGCATCGGCAACTGCACGAATTGACAAAAGTGTGGCACCGTGCCAGGGTTACCTTCTCTGCTTCCTCCAGTCGTCGCCCAGATCCCCTTTCTCGCTCTCCTCCTCCTTGCTCCCGAAATCCTTCAGATCTGCTTCGGACCCGCACCTTAGCAAGCCATGGCGCCTCGCCAGACTCCGGCCGGGGCCTGGTACTCGCCTGTGTTAGATTCTTCGAACGTGTCGGAGAACCTGGCCCTCACGCGCCTGATGATGGCGGCGCAAGGCACCAACGGGACGGCCTCGCTTAAGGTTGGCTCTGTCCTTCCTGAGGAGAAAGGAAGCACCTTCTGCCCGCTCTTCGTGAGCGCCATAGCCGCCGGCCTGGTGCCTCCCTTTTCCAAGTTCTTTTTTTCTGTTCTCCGCCACTACAACCTGCAAGCTCTGCACCTCCATCCCAACTCTGTTCTTCTTCTGGCGATTTTCGCCTATTACTGCGATGCTCATGTCAGGGTAAAACCCTCTATGGCCTTGCTGCGCCACTACTTTTGCCTCCGAGTTTCTCGTGGCTCCATCACCGCGTGCGCGAGCTTTGTCGCGTACTCCAGCTCCAACTCCATCTCGAAGCCTAGGAAGAGGATTGAAGGCTTCCGGAGCAAGTGGGTCATGGTGGATACTGGGCGCATCCATCCCCGGCTGATCCTGCCTACGAGCCAGCCCGAGGCCGTCGACGCTTGGTCCCGCGCGGAGCTCGTCGATCACCGCGCGAAGCCAGTGCTGGAGAGGACGGGCGCGGACCTGTGGCCAGGCAACATGGCGACGGCGAAGCTGACCGGGGTGTCGCTCTTGAGGGAGTTCCTGGAGCATCGGGTGGCTCCGCTTCGAAAATATTCACTCCCACTGTGGCGGCTCGGGAAGGCCGATGCCGCCCTTCGCCCGAGCTCCGCAGCCCTGGCCGACGGAGATCTGGCCACGGTCCTCCATGCCTTGGTTGGGGGAGACGTGGCGAGGCTGGAGGGTGCTCATGTACCCCTGTTCCTTCGGGACGATTGGGAGCAGGTGGTGAACTCCATGCCTGCTTTCAACGGGGACGGGCCTGTGCCCGTGGAGGTTCCTGAGGACCTGGCGGCCCGGGCGACGGTGAACATGTCCTCCAGCGACTCCGGCAGAGCGGAGGAAGAAGAGGGGCAGGAAGAGGAGCCCGATTCCGAGGCGACCGACGGGGAGTCGAGAGAGCCCCTCCCTCGGCGCAGGTCCCGCGCTCTTCGCCTCGTGCCGGAGGACAACGAGGATGGCGATGAACGAGGCGGTGAGAGCTCGCCCCTGATCCCGAAGAAGGACAGGACGGGGCTGATTCCTCTCGGGCCTGCTGCGGCCCCGGGGCGATCTGCAGACATGCTCCTGCTCCCGAGTCTCCTGAGGCTGATCCCAGCAGCCGGCTCTCGAGCTTCAAGTACGGCCGGAGGTTGCTCGAGCTCGCGGGTGATGACCAGTAAGTGCTTGATTCTCGTTTTGCTTCTTGCTTTGTTGCTGGGTCTTGATGTCCATATTCCTTGGCTAGGCCGGTGCCTGCAGCGAAAAGGTTGAAGGGGGCACCTGAGGCTCCGTCCGAGGCAGCATTTCCACCCGCGGGAGAAGGGGCGGCAAGGCCCAGGCCTCTCCTGCCCGGTCATCCTCGCGAGGCCAGGCGGGGCGTGTTGGAGGGAACTCAGCCCCCGTGGCCCAAGCGACTCTCGAGGCGTCTTCGCCTGACGCCACTGCCGCAGTCATCAGGGCGCAGAAGGTCCCATCTCATGGTGCTATGATCACGCTGTCGTCTTCTCCACCTACTCCGCCAACTGCCATTTCTCTGACCCTGTCTACTGTCTTGGATCGAGCTGTTGCTGAATTGGACCGGCTACGAGGAGATCTCCAGGGCGCCGACCCTCGTCTGGTGGCCGGGCGCCTGGAGCTGGCCTCCGGCTGGGTCCACTCTGATACTTTAATACGAGCAGTGCTAGTTCAGGCCGCGACGGCCTGTGACGAGGAAAAGCAGGCCATTCTTTAGGCCAGGGTCGCTCGCGATGCCGCCTTGGGGGAGGTTGCGGATATTCGGGGTTGCTGCAAGGCGCTGGAGAGCGATCTGCAAGGCCTTCACGACCAGCTCACCAAGGAGGCCCGTGACCGCCAGGAGAAGAAGGCAGAGATGAAGGCTCGCGAGGCTGCCGCCAAGGACTGGGATGCCGAGCTTGATGAGCGCCATGGCCGCTTGGATACGTTGGAGCAGTCGTTGGAGGCGAGGAAGATCGAGCTGGACGGCAAGGCGCGGGTCCAGGCCGAGGACCGCGTGGCCTTCGCGAAGCTGGAAGAGAAAGCTCGCTCCTTGCTGAAGATGCTTTATGACAGCGGCCTGGAGAGTCCACTGGCCGGCGCCGAGGATGGCCCCGCCAAGTTGCTTCCTTTCCTGGTCCGCGTCCTTGAAGATGTCGCGATCGGCCTGGGCCCCACGGCTGAGGCTGAGGCGCGTGTGCTTTCTTCTGCAGCACTGACGCGCGTCTTCACCCATATCTATCTTCGCGCCCCCAACGTCGACCTTGACAGCCTGCTGGAGCCTGTGAGTGGCGATCTTGCCGCCGCCGCTGCTGAAGCTGTGAAGGGTCGAGCGGAGGCTCTGCTGGCGAGGTTCCGTGCCTTCAGCACCAAGCCGAGGCGAGGTGCTGCCGATCCTGAGGTTCCATGAAGCACAACCGCCCAGCGCAGCTCCGCCGCCAGTGATGGCACTGTCGGAAAGTGACCCCCTCACGGCTCCTGTCCTGCTTTCAGCTCCTGCAACATGTGTCATGCCTTGTGGAGGCGCTTAAACTTGTGTTTGACGTTGTGGAAATAATCTATGGACTGTAATATCTGCTTTTGGATTCCTTGAAATTTGCACTTTTCCTTTCTACTTGCTTGTGTTCTACGTCGGCAGAGCCCGGCCCCGCGCATACCTCAGCTGCCGTTAGCCTCGACCGGAAACCAGGACGTGACCAAGGAGTGAGGGGCTACGTGACCAGTTAGGCTCCTGAGTCGCGATGCTTAGGAGCCCCCCTTGACGCACGAATAGCAAGTAGGGAGGGGAGATGTGTGGACAAATTTACCGTTCTACGTCGGCAGAGCCCGGCCGCGCGCATACCTCAACCGCCGTTAGCCTTTTGGAACTAAGGGGTGAGGGGCTATGTGACCAGTTAGGCTCCTGTGTCGCGATGCTCAGGAGTCCCCCTTGACGTTCAAACGGCCTTCATACCTTGGCTCCGCTCGGGGAGAGACGTGCGACGAACCAGGCCCGAGGGGCCTGGCTGGGTGGCGTGCGTCTGGGCGTGACCCAGGCGTAGCCCCTGTGCCCAGCCCCCTCGCGCGGCACTCCCGAGGGGAGGTGTTATGACGAGGCCGGACACTGAGCTCTGGGCTCCCTGAGGTTGATGCAGCCGAGGGCCACCCTCAGTTGTTTATTACCAGCGCGGAGCATAGCGCTTCCGTATGTGTACGGGCATAGCCACTCCTCGGCAGTGTCGTCAGCCAGCGCGGAGCATGGTGCTTCCACTGGTGCGTGGGAGGGGGCTCCCCTCCGGGAGGAGCCCCCGAGGCGTGTACAACCCCGCCCTGACACGTGGCTGGCACGGTAGGGCTTGGCGAGGTGTATCTGGGCACCCGTGAGCCAGCGCGGGACTCACGGGGCCCTACCTCTAGGCGGGTTGCACCTGGCTCTGGGCCTTTACTTGCAATGTGCTCCTGCAAATTTGGTTAGGTGCCGACACTCTACATCCTCAGGTCCCGGCCCTCGAGCGAGCTCAACCGTCGCTGGTATGCCAGGTCGCGATGCCGTGGACAAGGCCAGGAGGTGAGGGCTGGAGAGCCAGTAAGAGTCCATGAGTCGCGATGCTCAGGTACCCCCCCTCCTTTAACGTGCAAGCCGCCGGCATGAAGGAAGAAAGGTGTCGCCACAAGCAAGTAATGGTGGGTCAAACGCACGACCCGAATGAACGCGAGAGGGATACATGCCGCTGGGTCAGGCCCAAGTGGCTTGGGGATAATGCAGCCCGAGGTGCGCCCCCAACAAAGCAAGCTAAAAAGATGAACAAAAGGGATACATGCCACAGGGACGGACCCACGCGGCCTGGGAATGATGGAGCCCTGAGGGCGCTCCCAGCTGAAAGACGAAACTCGAAAGATGTCACCTGGTGGTGTTGAAGATGAAGGGATGCTGAAGTAGCGACGTCGTGTGCTGCGGAGGCCAATCTTCACGAGCCCCTAGGCCTAGGAGCCTCGGGAGGCTCCGGAGGCGCTGGTGGCTCCTCGCGGACCGTCTCCATCTCTTCTAGGACTGCGGAACGCTTGGCTGCCTGGGCCTCCAGGATGCTCCTCATGAGGCGCTGGCGCACAACAGTCATGTTCGGCAAGCCGTAAGGCATGCGAACATAGCTGTGGGGTGGACCTTCACATCATCCCATGCGTGAGGGCCATAGGCGCTCCTGAGAGGTGGCTCGGTTGAGCCCTGGTATGTCGATGCAGACGCGCAGCCCACCATCCTCGCCCGGATGGGGAGCTACAGCGGGTAAGTGGCAGCTGCCACTTATGACTCTTGACTCCAGCAGCTTCTGAATGATCTCGCTGACGAACTCTCGGGGGTTTGGCCCTCCTTGCCTCACTCTTGCCTGAGGGAAATGTGCTTTGAAACATGCCTCCAAGTGGTGCCCGAGCGCCTCCCTCGTGATCTTAGCAAAGTCGATGGCCCTCCAGGAGAGAGCCCCCGAGCCTTGCTCGAGGAGGGTGCCGGGTGCGCCTTCCTATGTGACAGAAGGAGGCGCCCTTCGAACGGGCGCGGACTTTGAGGGGCTTGCCTCCCGAGGGCTCTGACCAGGCGACGCCTTCTTCTTCTTAGGGACTGCCTCGGGAAGCCTTCCGCTTCTGTGATCTGGGTCTTCAATTGATGCGGCTTGAAAAGCACGCTCCAAAGAACACACTGCATATCTCTCTTCACAAGGCACTGTGATGACTCCACCGCTTCCTGGCATCTTGAGGACATTGTAACCATGATGAGTCACGTCCATGAACTTGGCCAGAGCTGGGTACCCGAGGATGGCATTGTACGGCAGACGGATGTGCGTGACGTCGAAGTCAATGAGCTTAGTGCGGTAGTTGTCGCGCTTCCCGAAGGTGACAGGAAGGCGGACCTGCCCTATCGGGATGATGGAACCATTAGTGACTCCTGAGAAAGGCTAGGTTGGCTGAAGCTGGTTGTATGGCACTTGGAGATTGTTGAATGTTTCGACGGACAGGACATTGAGCCCTGCCCCGCCATCGATGAGGGTCCTGGTGACTTGCACATTGCTGATGATCGGGGAACAAAGCATCGGGAAGACTCCGGTTGTGGCTGCGCACTTGAGCTGATCCGCTAAGTTGAATGTGATGGCGCATGCTGACCACCTGAGGGGGCGCGTGGCTTTGAGCTTGGGGAGGACTGCATTCACTTCACGAGCAAACTGCTTGAAGATGCGCTGAGAGGCTGGGGCTTGAGCTCCGCCCAAGATGCAAGCGATTGCGCGCGGCTCCTGGAAGCTCCCAGCCCCCTCGTCCTGATGATGGTCTTTGTTCCTCCTTGGCTATGGTGGCAGAGGAGGGAGGCCCGCGTCGCCTTGCGGGCGATCCTCGCAAGGCTAATCCCTCCAGCCTCCCTTGTGAGGCTGATCCTGCCAGCGGTCCTCGCGAGGTCGGTCGCGCCACCCTTGGTGAGGGCCACGGTCCTCCCATCGTCCTCCACCTCTTCCTCCTCCTTAGCCATAGCCCCGGTCGTTGCTCTCGGAGCGTCGTCGGGCGTGCACGTCCCGCACGGCCCTGAGCTCTTGGCATTCGTTGGTGTTGTGGGTGTGGAGGTCGTGGTACACGCAGTACTGGCTGCCCTTGGACGACTCAGGCTGATATCTTCCCCGCTTGGTGTCCGGTTCTGCTGCAAGCATGACCGCCCCCTTGTGCTTCACGTCCTTGACCTTGAGCTTCTTCTCTTCTGGGTCGGCAGCAGGCAGCTCGAGGAGGGAAAGGCGTCCTTCCTCAGCCCTAGCGCACTTGGTTGCCAAGTTGAATAGCTCAAGGGAGGTTGCTACCTCTTGAGCACTGCGTTGGATTTCCCCGAAGAGGAGAGGATGATGCAGTAAAGTAGCGTAAGTATTTCCCTCAGTTTTTGAGAACCAAGGTATCAATCCAGTAGGAGATCACACACAAGTCCCTCGTACCTACACAAAACGATAGCAACTCGCAACCAACGCTTAGGGGTTGTCAATCCCTTCACGGTCACTTACGAGAGTGAGATCTGATAGAGATAATATTTTTGGTATTTTTGATAGATAGATGCAAAGTAAAAAGTAAAAGGCAAAGTAAAACAAAGCAAGTAAATAAAGTAATGGAGATTGATATGATGAGAATAGACCCGGGGGCCATAGGTTTCACTAGTGGCTTCTCTCAAGAGCATAAGTATTCTATGGTGGGTGGACAAATTACTGTTGAGCAATTGATAGAAAAGCGAATAATTATGAGATTATCTAGGTATGATCATGTGTATAGGCATCACGTCCAAAACAAGTAGATCAAAACGATTCTGCATCTACTACTATTACTCCACTCATCGACCGCTATCCAGCATGCATCTAGAGTATTAAATAAAACAGAGTAACGCTTTAAGCAAGATGACATGATGTAGAGGGATAAATTCATGCAATATGATAAAAAAACCATCTTGTTATCCTCGATGGCAACAATACAATACGTGCCTTGCAACTCTTTCTGTCACTGAGTAAGGACACCACAAGATTGAACCCAAAGCTAAACACTTCTCCCATTGCAAGAACTACCAATCTAGTTGGCCAAACCAAACAGATAATTCGAAGAGACTTGCAAAGATAACTCAATCATACATAAAAGAATTCAGAGAAGAATCAAATATTGTTCATAGATAAGCTGGATCATAAACCCACAATTCATCAGTCTCAACAAACACACCGCAAAAACAAGATTACATCGAATAGATCTCCACAAGAGAGGGGGAGAACATTGTATTGAGATCCAAAAAGAGAGAAGAAGCCATCTAGCTAATAACTATGGACCCGAAGGTCTGAAGTAAACTACTCACACTTCATCGGAGAGGCTATGGTGTTGATTTAGAAGCCCTCCGTGGTAGATGCCCTCTCCGGCGGAGCTCCGGAACAGGCCCCAAGATGGGATCTCGCGGATACAGAAGGTTGCGGCGGTCGAATTAGGTTTTTGGCTTCGTCTATGAGCTGACGGGGGTACGTAGGTATATATAGGAGGAAGCAGTACGTCGGTGGAGCAACAGAGGGGCCACGAGGCAGGGGCGGGCCCAGGGGGGCGCGCCCTCCACCCTCGTGACCACCTCTGGCACTTCTTGGAGTAGGGTCCAAGTCTCCTGGATCGCGTTCGGTGAGAAAATCACGTTCCCGAAGGTTTTATTCCGTTTGGACTCCATTTGATATTCTGTTTCTTCGAAATACTGAAATAGGCAAAAAACAGTGATTCTGGGCTGGGCCTCCGGTTAATAGGTTAGTCCCAAAAATAATATAAAAGTGGAAAATAAAGCCCAATATAGTCCAAAACAGTAGACAAAGTAGCATGGAGTAATCAAAAATTATAGATACGTCGGAGACGTATCAAGCATCCCCAAGCTTAATTCCTGCTCGTCCTCGAGTAAGTAAATGATAAAAAAGAATTTTTGATGTGGAGTGATACTTTGGCATAATTTCAATGTAAATCTTCTTAATTGTGACATGAATATTCAGATCCTAAAGATTCAAGACAAAAGTTCATATTAACATAAAAGTAATAATACTTCAAGCATACTAATCAAAGCAATCATGTCTTCTCAAAATAGCATGGTTAAAGAAAGTTATCCCTACAAAATCATATAGTCTGGCTATGCTCTATCTTCATCACACAAAGTATTTAATCATGCACAACCCCGATGATGAGCCAAGCAATTGCTTCATACTCTAGAAATCTCAAACTTTTTCAACTTTCACGCAATACACGAGCGTGAGCCATGGACATAGCACTATAGGTGGAATAGAACGGTGGTTGTGGAGAAGACAAAAAGGAGAAGATAGTCTCACATCAACTAGGCGTATCAATGGGCTATGGAGATGCCCATCAATAGATATCAATGTGAGTGAGTAGGGATTGCCATGCAACGGATGCACTAGAGCTATAAGTATATGAAAGCCCAACAAAAGAAACTAAGTGGGTGTGTATCCAACTTGCTTGCTCACGAAGACCTAGGGCAATTTTGAGGAAGCCCATCATTGGAATATACAAGCCAAGTTATAAAATGAAAAATTCCCACTGCTATATGAAAGTGACAACATATGAGACTCTCTATCATGAGGATCATGGTGTTATTTTGAAGCACAAGTGTGGAAAAAGGATAGTAGCATTGTCCCTTCTCTCTTTTTCTCTCATTTTTTTTATTTTGGCCTTTCTTTTTTTTCTTTTTTATGGCCACTCTTTTTTTTATTTGGGCCTTTTCTCTTTTTTTTGGCCACTCTTTTTTTTCGTCCGGAGTCTCATCCCGACTTATGGGGGAATCATAGTCTCCATCATCCTTTCCTCACTGGGACAATGCTCTATGATGATCATCACACTTTTATTTTTCTTACAACTCAACAATTACAACTCGATACTTAGAACAAGATATGACTCTATATGAATGCCTCCGGCGGTGTACCGGGATATGCAATGAATCATGAGCGACATGTATGAAAATTATGAAGGTGGCCTTGCCACAAATACAATGTCAACTACATGTTCATGCAAAAAGCAATATGACAAAAGTAATGCATGTCATATGAACGGAACGATGGAGAGTTGCATGGCAATATATCTCGGAATGGCTATGGAAATGCCATGATAGGTAGGTATGGTGGCTGTTTTGAGGAAGGTATATGGTCGGTGTATGATACCGGCGAAAAGTGCGCGGTATTAGAGAGGCTAGCAATGGCGGAAAGGTGAGAGTGCGTATAATCCATGGACTCAATATTAATCAAAAGAACTCATGTACTTATTGCAAAAATTTAGAAGTCATCAAAAACCAAAGCATTAAACACATACTACTAGGGGGATAGATTGGTAGGAAAAGACCATTGCTCGTCCCCGACTGCCACTCATAAGGAAGACAATCAATAAATAAAATTGTGCTCCGACTTCATCACAAGAGGTTCACCATACGTGCATGCTACGGGAATCACAAACTTCAACGCAAGCATTCTTTAAATTCATAATTACCCCTACTAGCATTGCTTTAATATTATCACCTCCATATCTCAAAACAATTATCAAGCATCAAACTTATCTTAGTATTCAACGCACTCAAAAGAAAGTTTCACAAATCTTGAATACCAAGTATATTATCTTTAAGCAAATTACCATGCTATTAACAACTTCTCAAAATAATCTAAGTTAAGCATGAGAGATCAATAGTTTCTTTAAAACAAATCCACCACCGTGCTCTAAAATATCTAAGTGAAGCACTAGAACAAAAGTTATTACGCTCAAAAGATATAAGTGAAGCACTATGAGCAAAACTATCAAGCTCAAAAGATATAAGCGAAGCACATAGAGTATTCTAGCAAATTACATATCATGTATGGCTCTCTCAAAAGGTGTGTACAGCAAGGATGATTGTGGCAAACTAACAAGCAAAGACACAAATGATACAAGACGCTCCAAGCAAAACACATATCATGTAGTGAATAAAAATATAGCTCCAAGTAAATTACCGATGGAAGTAGACGAAAGAGGGGATGCCTTCCGGGGCATCCCCAAGCTTTGACTTTTTGGTGTCCTTGGATTATCTTAGGGGTGCCATGGGCATCCCCAAGCTTAGGCTCTTGCCACTCTTTGTTCCATAATCCATCAAAAGAATTCACCCAAAACTTGAAAACTTCACAACACAAAACTCAATAGAAATCTCGTGAGCTCCGTTAGTGAAAGAAAACAAAAGAATACTTCAAGGTACTGTAATGAACTCATTCTTTATTTATATTGGTGTTAAACCTACTGTATTCCAACTTCCTTATGGTTTATAAACTAATTTATTAGTCATAGATGCATTGAAATAAGCAAACAACACGCGAAAAACAGAATCTGTCAAAAACAGAACAGTCTGTAGAAATCTGTAACTAACGCAAACTTCTGGAACTATAAAAATTCTACCAAAAATAGTAAGCACTAGAAAATTTGTTTATTGAACAGCAGCAAAAAGAATCAATGCAAAAGCTCGTTCCTGTGATTTATTGAATTTTTTCTCGTGAGTGCAAAGTTTCTGTTTTTCAGCAGAATCAAATCAACTATCATCATAGCTTATCCTATAGGTTCTACTTGGTACAAACACTAATTAAAACACAAAAACACATCTAAACAGAAAATAGAAACAAAATTTAACACTAAACAGGAACAAAAACAAAGAACACAAAATAAAATTGGGTTGTCTCCCAACAAGCGCTATCGTTTAACGCCCCTAGCTAGGCATAAAAGCGAAGATAGGTTTAACGAGTGTCCCCCTTGGCAGCGGGAGTGTAAGTAGCAAGAGAAGGTCTCCTATATAAGTCATTCATCCTTCTATTCAGATTAAGAACATTGCCATTAATGGATGAGGTGAGATTAAGCACGTTACAAAAATTTGCATCCAAGCTAGACTTCATTTCTTTAATAATTTCATTTTGATAAAAGCACAAGAGAGTAGTTGATTCAACTTTATCATTTAAAGGGTGCCCAAATATGGTTTTCATTTTTTTCGTAGGTATCTATAGCATCCCCTTCAAGAAAACCTTCTTCAAATATAGAGTCTAGAACTTGTTTGAAAGAGCCGGGCAAGCCAACATAGAAACTTTTTAAGTAAACATCAATTTGATATTGTGGCACATAACTAGCCCGGATTCTTAATAACCTATCCCAAGCATCTTTTAAAGATTCATCAAGTAAATAGCGAAAGATTCCGGAGTCATCATCATCAAAATCATCTAAATTCTCATTAGTGATCCCGGTGGGTCTCTGTATAGCATCATTGTTTATGAGCTTAGAAAGGATAGATAGGTTATCCAAGCCACTAGAACTCGGGAGAAATTCCTTATTTCTTTTTGATTCGGCCATGGTAACAAGTAATCCAACACACAAGCAAAGGCAAACGAGAAGAAGGCAAAAGAGAAAGAGAGGAGGAGATTGGGAAAGAGAGGGCGAATAAAACGACAAGGGTGAAGTGGGTGAGAGGAAAACGAGAGGCAAATAATGTAATGCGAGAGATAGGGATTGTGATGGGTGCTTGGTATAGTTGACTTTTACGCGAACTCCCCGGCAACGGCGCCAAAAATTCTTCTTGCTACCTCTTGAGCACCGTGTTGGATTTCCCCGAAGAGGATAGGATGATGCAGTAAAGTAGCGTAAGTATTTCCCTCCGTTTTTGAGAACCAAGGTATCAATCCAGTAGGAGATCACACACAAGTCCCTCGTACCTACACAAAACGATAGCAACTCGCAACCAACGCTTAGGGGTTGTCAATCCCTTCACGGTCACTTACGAGAGTGAGATCTGATAGAGATAATATTTTTGGTATTTTTGATAGATAGATGCAAAGTAAAAAGTAAAAGGCAAAGTAAAACAAAGCAAGTAAATAAAGTAATGGAGATTGATATGATGAGAATAGACCCGGGGGCCATAGGTTTCACTAGTGGCTTCTCTCAAGAGCATAAGTATTCTATGGTGGGTGGACAAATTACTATTGAGCAATTGATAGAAAAGCGAATAATTATGAGATTATCTAGGTATGATCATGTGTATAGGCATCATGTGTATAGGCGAGCGTTGTTGAAGCGCTAGATGAACTTCTGCAGGGTCTCTCCTGGCTTCTGCTTGATGCGGTGCAAGTCGCTCATGGCCGGGGGCCGACCGCGTGTGCCTTGGAAATTGGCGATGAATCGGGTGCGCATCTCATCCCAGGAGGAAATCGTGCCAGGAGCCAGGTTCAGGAGCCAGGTGCGGGCACCATCTTTGAGCGCCATGGGGATCCAGTTCGCCATGACCTTCTCGTCCCCGTTGGCAGCTTCGATGCCCAGCTCATAGAGCTGGAGGAACTCCGCAGGGTCAGCCGTGCCATCGTAGTGTGGGGGCAAATCTGGCTTGAACTTGCCTGGCCAGGCCACGCCGCGCAGCTCGGCGGTGAAGGCGTGGCAGCCTGCAGTGGCCACGGGAGGCCTCGGGTGATGGAGGGCTTGATCTTGGAAGTCTCCGTGCGCTGCCGCCAGGAGCAGCGCGGGGTCTTGGCACACTGGAGCATGAGCGCGGTCGTGACGGGCCGGCACGGGGAGCGCCCAGGCAGCTTCTTGGGGACGAGGGATCTCTTGGCAGCTCTTCTCTTGCTGTGCCGATACCGAACGGAGCGGGTTCCGTCCAAGGGCCACCCGCCTTGGGGCCAAGGCACCTTCTTGAGGGAGAGGCGGCTGAGGTGCTCCCGGAGCTTCTTCACCCGCGCAAGGCGGGGAGCGGTGCAGCGAGAGGGATGGAGCAGGGGAGCCCCCAGCGGCGCTGACGAGCTCGGTGATGCGGGCGAGCCACTCGTCGTAGAAGTCATCGACGGGACGGTAGTGCAGGAGTTCCCGTGCCAGGAGCAGCACGGCGTGCGCGTCCGCAGGAGCACGACGGGCGCGGGACGAGGAACCGACTGGAGTCAGCGACGGGGTGGCGGTGCGGCCTTCTCGCCGCACCAAAGGATGCAGGGACGACGCCTGCTGCTCGTTCCCCGCCGGGCCGGTGGCGGCGTTGACGGCAGGCGACGGGGAACGGTGGCGGCACCCGCCGACGGGGGCCGTCTGGGCGACGCGAGTGGCAAGGGCGGCCCGGCACTCGGCGTTGGCTCGACGAGCGTCTGACATGGATGCGAGGAGCGGCGAAAAACAGGGCGGCGGAAGGTGGATTCCGGTGCACCCCTACCTAGCGCGCCAAATGTCGGATTTCGGGTTCCGGCAGACCCTCTAGGTTCGAACTCTGGGGTGCACACGGAGATCGCACCTCCTACCTACCTATGTCTCATCGCCTCGCAAGGGTCTAAACTACACGAAGAACAACACAAGGGACACGAGGTTTATACTAGTTCGGGCCACCATTGTGGTGTAATACCCTACTCTAGTTTGTGGTGTGGTGGATTGCCTTAGGGGCTGATGAAGAACAATACAAGGAAGAACTGCCTCGCGAGGGGAGTTCTTGCATTGGTGGTTCTGGCTAGGGTTCGACTGCTCGATCTGTCGATGCCTCTATACTATGGTGGCTAGCCCTATTTATAGAGCGAGGCCCTAGTCCTCTTCCCAAATATTGAGCGGGAAGGGTGCCAACAATTGGCCATTTTGAAGGGGAACGTCTAGTACACTTATCCTGACTAAAGTCGGTCCTCACCTGCCAAAGACTCTGGCGGTGACGCCGGCTTGGGCTCCACGATGACCTCCATCATGCCGTTCCGCTGGTCTTGGTCTTGTTGCACCGAAATGGTTGCCTTTGCTTGATACTCTTGCCTGCGCTTGCTCCCTTTGCACCAAAGAGGAAACAAGGACTCTGCGCAGGTCGGCGCCCGCCTAGCGCTCGCCTGGCTTGGTCGTCATGGCTTGCGTCACGGAGAACCTCGTGAGGTATCCCGCCTTGATCTCTCCGCCACCTCGCGAGCCAGCCTGATGAGGCCGTGCCTGAGGAAGCTTCCTGTCGTCCGCCCCGCGGGGCTTGGCCCTCGCGAGGGTCTTGTGCTTGTGTTGATGAAGATGGGCCGTACTGGGCCACTCCTTGAGCCACGCCGCAGGCCGCAGGCAGGCAAGTCTGGGTACCCCCGTTCCCAGAACGCCGACAATGATAATTGTCTATTGTTCATGCTATAATTGTATTAACTGGAATCCATCATACATGTGTGAATACATAGACCACAACATGTCCCTAGTGAGCCTCTAGTTGACTAGCTTGTTGATCAATAGATGGTTATGGTTTCCTGACCATGGACATTGGATGTCATTGATAACGGGATCACATCATTAGGAGAATGATGTGATGGACAAGACCCAATCCTAAGCATAGCACATGATCGTGTAGTTCGTTTGCTAAGAGCTTTTCTAATGTCAAGTATCATTTCCTTAGACCATGAGATTGTGTAACTCCCGGATACCGTAGGAGTGCTTTGGGTGTACCAAACGTCACAACGTAACTAGGTGGCTATAAAGGTGCACTACAGGTATATCCGAAAGTGTCTGTTGGGTTGGCACGAATTGAGATTGGGATTTGTCACTCTGTATGACGGAGAGGTATCTCTAGGCCCACTCGATAATGCATTATCATAATGAGCTCAATGTGACTAAGTAGTTAGTCATGGGATCATGCATTACGCAACGAGTAAAGTGACTTGCCGGTAACGAGATTGAACGAGGTATTGGGATACCGGTGATCGAATCTCGGGCAAGTAACGTACCGATTTACAAAGGGAATTGTATACGGGGTTGATTGAATCCCTGACATCGTGGTTCATCCGATGAGATCATCGTGGAACATGTGGGAGCCAACATGGGTATCCAGATCCCGCTGTTGGTTATTGGCGGGAGAACGTCTCGGTCATGTCTGCATGATTCCTGAACTCGTAGGGTCTACACACTTAATTAAGGTTCGGTGACGCTAGAGTTGTTATGGGAAATAGTATGTGGTTTCCGAAGGTTGTTCTGAGTCCCGGATGAGATCCTGGACGTGACGAGGAACTCCAGAATGGTCCGAAGGTGAAGATCGATATATTGGACAAAGGGTATTGGAGTCCGGAATTGTTCTGGGAGTACCGGGTGACGACCAGCATGACCGAAAGGTGTTTTGGAGGCCCCGGCAAGTGTTGGGGGGCCTTATGGGCCAAGGGGAGGGGCACACCAGCCCACTAAGGGGTTGTGCGCCCCTCCCAACCCCTCTCACGTAACCTAGAGAGGTGGGGGCGCCTCCCCTAGGGCAGCCGCCCCTCCCGGCTTGGGGGCAAGTTTCCTAGGGGTGGGGGCGCCCAAACCCATCTAGGGTTTCCCCTGTGCCCGCCACCCATCCGCTAGGGAACCCTAGGGCGCCTCATCCACCCCCCTTGCCCCTATATATAGTGAGGGAGAGAGAGGGAAGCCGCACCCTTCCCCTGGCGCTGCCCCTCCCTCATTGTACATCTCCTCCTCCTCCGTAGTGCTTGGTGAAGCCCTGCTGGAGAACCATGAGCTCCACCAACACCACGCCGTCATGCTGTTGGAGTTCTCCCTCAAGTTCTTCTCTCCCCATGCTGGATCAAGAAGGAGGAGATGTCCCCGGGCTGTACGTGTGTTGAACACGAAGGCGCCGTCCATTCAGTGCTAGATCGGATCTTCCATGATTTGAATCGCTGCGAGTACGACTCCATCAACCGTGTTCTTGCAACGCTTCCGCATCGCGATCTTCAAGGGTATGAAGATACACTCCCCTCTCTCTTGTTGCTAGTCTCTCCATGGATTGATCTTGGTAATGCATAGAAAATTTTGAATTTCTGCTACGTTCCCCAATAGTGGCATCATGAGCTAGGTCTATGCGTAGATTCTATGCACGAGTAGAACACAAAGTAGTTGTGAGCGATGATCTGTTCAATATGCTTACCGTTACTAGTCCTATCTTGTTTCAACGGTATTGTGGGATGAAGCGGCCCGGACTGACCTTACACGTACACTTACGTGAGACAGGTTCCACCGACTGACATGCACTTGTTGCATAAGGTGGCTAGCGGGTGCCAGTCTCTCCCACTTTAGTCAGATCGGATTCGACGAAAAGGGTCCTTATGAAGGGTAAATAGCAATTTGCATATCACTGTTGTGGCTTTGCGTAGGTAAGAAACGTTCTTGCTAGAAACCCGTAGCAGCCATGTAAAACATGCAACAACAATTAGAGGACGTCTAACTTGTTTTTGCATGGAATGCTATGTGATGTGATATGGCCAAAAGAATGTGATGAATGCTATGTGATGTATGAGATTGATCATGTTCTTGTAATAGGAATCACGACTTGCATGCCGATGAGTTTGACAACCGGCAAGAGCCATAGGAGTTGTCTTAATTTATTGTATGACCTGCGTGTCATTAAAAATGCCATGTAATTACTTTACTTTATTTCTAACCGTTAGCCATAGTAGTAGAAGTAATAGTTGGCGAGACAACTTCATGAAGACACGATGATGGAGATCATGGTGTCATGCTGGTGACAAAGGTGATCATGACGTGCCTCAAAGATGGAGATCAAAGGCTCAAGATGATATTGGCCATATCATGTCACTTTATGATTTGCATGTGATGTTTGTCATGTTTACATCTTATTTGCTTACAACGACGGTAGCATAAATAAGATGATCCCTCACTAAAATTTCAAGAAAGTGTTCCCCCTAACTGTGCACCATTGTGAAAGTTCGTTGTTTCGAAGCACCACGTGATGATCGGATGTGATAGATTCTAACGTTCACATACAACGGGTGTAAGCCAGATTTACACATGCAAGACACTTAGGTTGACTTGACGAGCCTAGCATGTACAGACATGGCCTGGGAACACAAGAGACCGAAAGGTCAAACATGAGTCGTATAGTAGATACGGTCAACATGAAGATGTTCACCGATGATGACTAGTCTGTCTCACGTGATGATTGGACACGGCCTAGTTGACTCGGATCATGTATCACTTAGATGACTAGAGGGATGTCTATCTGAGTGGGAGTTCATTAATAATTTGATTAGATGAACTTAATTATCATGAACATAGTCAAAAGGTCTTTGCAAATTATGTCATAGCTCGCACTTTAGTTCTACTGTTTTAGATATATTCCTAGAGAAAATTTAGTTGAAAGTTGATAGTAGAAATTATGCGGACTCGGTCCGTAAACTGAGGATTGTCCTCATTACTGCGCAGAAGGCTTATGTCCTTAATGCACCGCTTGGTGTGCTGAACCTCAAATGTTGTCTATGGATGTTGCCAACATCTGACATACATGTTTTGATGACTACGTGATAGTTCAGTAATGTTAAACGGTTTAGAATTGGGGTGCCGAAGACGATTTTGAAACGTCGCGGAACATACGAGATGTTCAAAGCTGAAATTGGGATTTTAGGCTCGTGCCCACATCAAGAGGTATGAGACCTCCGACAAGTTTCTTAGCCTACAAACTAAGGGAGAAAAGCTCAATTGTTGAGCATGTACTCAGATTGTCTGAGTACTACAATCACTTGAATCGAGTGGGAGTTAATCTTCCAGATGAGATAGTGATGTTTCTCCAAAATCAATGCCACGAAGCTACTAGAGCTTCGTGATGAACTATAACATATCAGGGATAAATATGATGATCCTTGAGCTACTCGCGATGTTTGACACCGCGAAAGTAGAAATCAAGAAGGAGCATTAATTGTTGATGGTTAGTGAAACCACTAGTTTCAAGAAGGGCAAGGGTAAGAAGGGATACTTCATGAAACGGCAAAACAGTTGCTGCTCTAGTGAAGAAACCCAAGGTTGAACCCAAACCTGAGACTAAGTGCTTCTGTAATAAGGGGAATGGTCACTGGAGCAGAATTACCCTAGATACTTGGTAGATGAGAAGGCTGACAAGGTCGACAGAAGTATATTGGATATACATTATATTAATGTGTACTTTACTAGTACTCCTAGTAGCACTAGGGTATTAGATACCGGTTTGGTTGCTAAGTGTTAGTAACTAGAAATAAAAGCTACGGAATAAACGGAGACTAGCTAAAGGTGAGATGATGATATGTATTGGAAGTGTTTCCAAGGTTGATGTGATCAAGAATCGCATACTCCCTCTACCATCGAGATTGGTGTTAAACCTAAATAATTGTTATTTGGTGTTTGCATTGAGCATAGACATGATTGGGTTATGTTTATCACAATACAGTTATTCATTTAAGGAGAATAATGGTTACTCTGTTTATTTGAATAATACCTTCAATGATCTTGCACCTAAAATGAATGGTTTATTGAATCTCGATCGTAGTGATCCACATATTCATGCCAAAAGATATAAGATAGTAATGATAGTACCACATACTTGTGGCACTGCCATTTCAGTCATATTGGTATAAAACGCATGAAGAAGCTCCATGTTGATGGATCTTTGGACTCACTTATTTTTGAAAAGATTGAGACATGCGAACCATGTCTATTGGTATATACACATGAAGAAACTCCATGCAGATGGATCATTTGGACTCACCTGATTTTGAATCACTTGAGACATGCAAATCATACCACATGGGCAAGATGACTGAAAGGCCTCGTTTTCAGTGAAATGGAACAAGAAAGCAACTTGTTGGAAGTAATACATTTTGATGTGTGCAGTCCAATGAGTGCCGAGGCACGCAGTGGATATCGTTATGTTCTTACTTCACAGATGATTTGAGTAGATGCCAAGTATATTTACTTGATGAAACAAAATTCTGAATTATTGAAAGGTTCAAGTAATTTCAGAGTGAAGTTGAAGATCGTCGTGACAAAAGGATAAAATGTCTATGATATGATCACAGAGATGAATATCTGAGTTGCGTGTTTGGTACATAATTAAGACATTGTGTAAATTGCTTCACAACTAATGCCGCCTCGAACACCATAGTGTGATGGTGTGTCCGAACGTCATAGCTGCACCCTATTGGTTATGGTGCATGCCATGATGTCTCTTATCAAATTACCACTATCATTTATGGGTTAAGCATTAGATACAACCACATTCACTTTAAATAGGGCACCACGTAATTCTGTTGAGATGACACCATATGAACTATGGTTTAGAGAAACCTAAGTTGTTGTTTCTTAAAAAATTTGGGGCTGCAACGCTTATGTGAAAAAGTTTCAGGCTGATAAGCTCGAACCCAAAGCGGATAAATGCATCTTCATAGGACACCCAAAAACAATTGGGTATACCTCCTATCTTAGTTCTGGAAGCAAAAGAGATTGTTTCTAGAATCGGGTCCTTTCTTGAGGAAAAGTTTCTCTTGAAAGAATTGAGTGGGAGGATGGTGGAGACTTGATGAGGTTATTGAACCGTCACTTCAACTAGTGTGTAGCAGGGCACAGGAAGTTGTTCTTGTGGCGCCTACACCAATTGAAGTGGAAGTTGATGATATTGATCATGAAACTTCGGATCAAGTCACTACCAAAACTCGTAGGTCGACAAGGATACGTACTACTTCAGAGTGGGACGTAATCCTGTCTTGGAGGTCATGTTGCTAGACAACAATGAACCTACGAGCTATGGAGAAGCGATGGTGGGCCCGGATTCCGACGAATGGCTCGAGGCCATAAAATTTGAGAGAGAATCCATGTATGAAAACAAAGTGTAGACTTTGGAAGAACTACTTAATGGTCGTAAGGCTGTTGGGTACAGATGGATTTTAAAAGGAAGACAGACAATGATGGTATGTGTCACCATTAAGAAAGCTCGACTTGTCGCTAAGATGTTTTTTCGAGAAGTTCAAGGGAGTTGACTACGATGAGACTTTCTCACTCGTAGCAATGCTAAGAGTCTGTTGGAATTATATTAGCAATTACTGCATAATTTATGAAATCTTGCTGATAGGATGTCAAAACATTGTTTCCTCGACGATATTCTTGAGGAAAGGTTGTATGTGATACAACCAGAAGGTTTTGTCAATCCTGAAAGATGCTAACAAGTATGCAAAGCTCCAACAATCCTTCTAAGGACTGGAGTAAGCATCTTCGATTTGGAATATACGCTTTGATGAGATGATCAAAGATTTTGGGTTTATACAAAGTTTATGAGAAACTTGTATTTCCAAAGAAGTGAGTGGGAGCACTATAGAATTTCTGATGAGTATATGTTGTTGACATATTGTTGATCAGAAATGATGTAGAGTTTCTGGAAAGCAGGTTATTTGAAAAGTGTTTTGCAACGGAAAACCTGGATTAAGCTGCTTGAACATTGAGCATCAAGATCTACAAGGATAGATCAAAATCGCTTAATAGTACTTTCAAACGAACACATACCGTGACAAGATTTTGAAGGAGTTCAAAATAGATCGGCAAAGAAGGAGTTCTTTGCCGTGTTATAAGGTGTGAGTATTGAGTAAGACTCAAGACCTGACCATGGCAGAATAGAGAGAAAGGACGAAGGTCATCCCCTATGTTTTAGACATAGGCTCTACAGTATGCTATGCTGTGTACTGGACCTTAAGTGTGCCTTTCCATGAGTCAGTCAAGGGGTACAAGTGTGATCCAGGAATGGATCACAGGACAATGGTCAAGGTTATCCTTAGTAACTAGTGTACTAAGGAATTTTCTTGATTATGGAGGTGGTAAAATAGTTCGTCATAAAGGGTTACGCCGATGCAAACTTTGACACTAATCTGGATGATTCTGAGTAGTAAACTGGATTCATATAGTAGAACAATTATTTGGAATAGCTCCAAATAGAGCGTGGTAGCTGCATCTATAAGATGACATAGAGATTTGTAAAGCACACACGGATCTGAAAGGTTCAGACCCGTTGACTAATAACCTCTCACACAAGCGAGATATGATCAAACCCCATGGGTGTTGAATTCCTTACAATCACAAAGTCATGTGAACTAGATTATTGACTCTAGTGCAAGGGGGAGACTATTGGAAATATGCCCTAGAGGCAATAATAAAATGGTTATTATTGTATTTCCTTGTTCATGATAATTGTCTATTGTTCATGCTATAATTGTATTAACTGGAATCCGTAATACATGTGTGAATACATAGACCACAACATGTCCCTAGTGAGCCTCTAGTTGACTAGCTCGTTGATCAATAGATGGTTATGGTTTCCTGACCATGGACATTGGATGTCATTGATAACAGGATCACATCATTAGGAGAATGATGTGATGGACAAGACCCAATCCTAAGCATAGCACAAGATCGTGTAGTTCGTTTGCTAAGAGCTTTTCTAATGTCAAGTATCATTTACTTAGACCATGAGATTGTGTAACTCCCAGATACCGTAGGAGTGCTTTGGATGTACCAAACGTCACAACATAACTGGGTGGCTATAAAGGTGCACTATAGGTATATCCGAAAGTGTCTGTTGGGTTGGCATGAATCGAGATTGGGATTTGTCACTCCGTATGACAGAGAGGTATCTCTGGGCCCACTCGGTAATGCATCATCATAATGAGCTCAATGTGACTAAGTAGTTAGTCACGAGATCATGCATTACGCAACGAGTAAAGTGACTTGCCGGTAACAAGATTGAACGAGGTATTGGGATACCGACGATCGAATCTCGGGCAAGTAACATACCGATTAACAAAGGGAATTGTATATGGGATTGATTGAATCCCCGGCTTCGTGGTTCATCCGATGAGATCATCATGGAACATGTGGGAGCTAACATGGGTATACAGATCCAGCTGTTGGTTATTGGCCGGAGAACGTCTCGGTCATGTCTGCATGATTCCCGAACTCGTAGGGTCTACACACTTAAGGTTCGGTGACGCTATAGTTGTTATGGGAAATAGTATGTGGTAACCGAAGGCTGTTCGGAATCCCGAATGAGATCCCAGACGTGACGAGGAACTCCGGAATGGTCCGGAGGTGAAGGTCGATATATTGGACGAAGGGTATTGGAGTCCGGAATTGTTCTGGGAGTACCGGGTGACGACCAGCGTGACCAAAAGGTGTTTCGGAGGCCCTGGCAAGCGTTGGGGGGCTTATGGGCCAAGGGGAGGGGGCACACCAGCCCACTAAGTGGCTCTGCGCCCCTTCCAACCCCTCTCATGTAAACTGGAGAGGTGGGGGCGCCTCCCCTAGGGCAGCCGCCCCTCCCGGCTTGGGGGGCAAGTTTCCTAGGGGTGGGGGCGCCCAAATTAAACCCATCTAGGGTTTCACTTGTGGCCGCCACCCATCCCCTAGGGAACCCTAGGGCGCCTCCTCCACCCCCTTCCCCCTATATATAGTGACGGAGAGAGAGGGTAGCCGCACCCTTCCCCTGGCGCAACCCCTCCCTCATCGTACATCTCCTCCTCCTCCGTAGTGCTTGGTGAAGCCCTGCTGGAGAACCACGAGCTCCACCAACACCACGTCGTCGTGCTGTCGGAGTTCTCCCTCAACTTCTCCTCTCCCCTTGCTGGATCAAGAAGGAGGAGACGTCCCTGGGCTGTACGTGTGTTGAACACGGAGGCGCCGTCCGTTCGGTGCTAGATCGGATCTTCCGTGATTTGAATCGCCGCGAGTATGACTCCATCAACCGCATTCTTGCAACGCTTCCGCATCGCAATCTTCAAGGGTATGAAGATACGCTCCCCTCTCTCTTGTTCCTAGTCTCTCCATAGATTGATCTTGGTGATGCGGAGAAAATTTTGAATTTCTGCTACGTTCCCCAACACAGGGAGGGGGAAGGAGCGACCCAGGAGGGGGCGTGGGCCAGCTAGCTCGGGTGGGCCGAAGCCCAAGTGGGCAGGGGCTTTCTCTCTTGTCCTCTTTTCTTTCTTTTGCTCTTTTCTTTTTACAAAAAAAATGTTTTTGCAATATTTGAGCTGCCAAAAAGGATTCTGCAAAAGGTGGGACTTGGCCACATAATTACATGGAAATAGTAGGCACTTCCACAAAAAGATTGTGAGGCTTTTGAAAAAGTTTCCCACTTTTATAAATTGAAAAGGCATTTAATCTAATGTTTTAGCCACTGCTTTAATTGGTTTAGGCCATTTAAACACCTTGCAAAAATGTTGGTTCACCACCAATATTTGTTATGGATTATTTGCCACAAGATGGACATTTTAGATTTCATGTCTGACAATTATGAATGTTTGACTTTAGATTGGATTTGAATTTGAATTGTGATTTGGATCAAGTGAAGATTAGCAACAGTAACATGATGACATGGCACCACTAACAGGGGATTAATGTAGCTTGATTATCCGGGCGTCACAATTCTCCTCCACTACAAGAAATCTTGTCCCGAGATTTAAGGCATGGAATAAGGTGGAAGCTATAAGGATGGACATCTAAAAGGGTCAACATCCGGTGGTTATCTCAAGAAAGAAGATTTTAGAAGCACCAGGAAACGTATCGAGAGTGCTATAAGAAGGTTCAACGAGCTTCAACCAGGTAGGCATCCAACTGATGCATAAAAGAGGTGATGAAGGGAATCAGAGCAATGAAGAATAATGTTGCCTCTGATACCGGAATGAAACATGGTGAGGAAGTTAGCTTATGTATTACATACTAAGCCAAGTGCCAAGAATATTTCAGAATCAAGGTGGTATAGGAGAGTCAGGTTTTGATCTTGTGGAACTGTGGGTTATGGGCCCACCATGTGGGTTAAAGGCGGGAAGGCACTAATCATTTTTGCACGGTCATGATAGCAAGCCAGGTAAGAGGACAATCTGTCAGTAATGTTGGCAGTAACATTGGTACCAAGGGCGAGGGACGAAGAGAACCATTTTCCTGCTCGTTGAACGAGGCGGACCAATAGGCAAAGTTCTCATCCATCGGTGGCTACCGGCATGTCATCAACAATAGTAACAAGGTCTTAAATACAGAGTTTGTACACCGAGGTGTTTACATAAACAGGGAATTATCACTACTTAGATATGTTAGGTTATACGAAAGGTTAAACAAATCAATGGAAAGGCAAGTGTAGACATTGAATCAGTTGTTGGTGTTCTCGAGTGTCTAACAACTCAGAACCCGTGGAAAATTTGGAATCGGCAAGAAATAGTAGTTGACGAAGAACTCATAAGAAGTTATGTAGTTTCGTGATATTCGCGAGATACCAGAGGGTAATACTCAAAGGTATATCAATGTAGAGGTTGAACAGGTGAAATGATCTGAACAAGACAAGTACTTTAACTTGTCCGAGAAATGGAATCAAAGGAGAACAATCATGGTCGGAACAACGGTTGCAAAGGACCAATTATAGATACAAGATGAACTTATCACAAGGGGATTATTATTATAACAAGAAGCTTCCATGATAAGTTCCGCATCAGGTCCATGGGCATGAACACAAAGGTTCAAGGTCGACTCCCACTTCATCAATGCATAACCTTCCATTTACTTCTTGTCTTCGACGAAGTCGTAGGGTTGATATTTTATCTGGCAAAACACCAGAAGAGTAAGACTCATGAAGACTCTCAGTTCAAACGGATTAGGGGAGGCGTAGGTTCAACCCATAGGGGCATCTTAGGAACCTATACCACAAACCTCATGAGTAAATAACTCAAGCCCATAAGCAGAGTATGGTTGACAAGAGTGAGGGATACCATTTACCAAAAGCATTTTGTATCCGAGGAAAAGCTCACAAGGTTACTGAAAATGGAAGACGTTGTCAGATAAAATCCAACAAAGGATCTTATGTGGGTATCGATACTTCATTAGAAGAAGAAAGAATTTAAGAATATCAGATTATAGAAACAACTGAATAACTCAAGGCTTAAATGCAACGGAATTACGATTTCCAAAAATTCAAGGGATCAGAAGCAAACGCTCTGACCAAGGATGGATAAGTTGAATAGACTTAGGGCACAATCAATGGCAATCTGATTGGCCGAGAACCAGCTCATGTTCGGGAATATGTCTGAGCTGGAAATATAATCTACAAGGACCAACTGATGATTGCGGCACAGACATATCAAATCGAAAGACTCAAGATGATAATGACAAAGGACGTCAATGGATACTGCTAGGCATATGGAATTAACCAGAGTGTAGGCAGGTAAGACCTTCTAGAGCAATAGGCGACAAAGTTCATCGAAAGCTCGGATTGTATTACAAAGTATCTTATGAAGCATAAGAATAACTGTGGATGAATGGATACTCGATAAGAGCGAGTAATTATCCGTAGGGGTATTCATGCGGCAAGGACTGGAGGGCAGTAAGCATAAAGGATTCTCGGAACATCAGAGAGTATTTCAGGACATCTTGTAATAACAAGGGCAACTTGGGATGAAGGTATGAACGACAATTGTAGGTAGTTACCCATAAGGATTTATCGGTGGTAGGGATCGCAATGGCAAAGGGCACAAGGGTCTCGGGAAAACATCGGAGAGTATCTTCAGAATCTTCTAGTGCACCAAGCAATCATCTGGAGTGAGGAGCTCTCCGGGAGAAAGTGTTTACGAGAACCTAGAGTTAGAGTTAACAAAATCAATTAACCTGAATAGAAGAGTGATCAGAGTCCTAGAGTATAGAAGAGGAATAAAAGATTCTAATACCACCCAATGGCAACGTGGGCCCGTAAGCCACACAACCATGGTAGTAAAACAGGTTTTCAAAGACTAGACTCAACTTTGGCCAAGGAGTTGGAAAGGGGGATCCTATAGGCAGTCGGCTCTGATACCAACTTGTGACGCCCCCGATTCAATCGTACACTAATCATACACGCAATGTGCACGATCAAGATCAGGGACTCACGGGAAGATATAACAACACAACTCTAGACACAAATAAAATAATACAGGCTTTATATTACAAGCCAGGGGCCTCGAGGGCTCGAATACAAGCTCGATACACAAGAGTCAGCGGAAGCAACAATATCTGAGTACAGACATAAGTTAAACAAGTTTTGCCTTAAGAAGGCTAGCACAAACATCAACGATCGAAGAGGCGAGGCCTCCTTCTTGGGACCTCCTAACTACTCCTGGTCATCGGCGGCCTCCATGTAGTAGTAGTCAACGGGGGTGGCATCTGGCTCCAAGGATCCACCTTCTGGTTGCATCAACCGGAAAGAAGAAAGAAGGGGGAAAAGGGGTAGCAAAGCAACCGTGAGTACTCATCCAAAGTACTCGCAAGCATCAGATCTATACTAAGTATGCATTGGTATCAAAAGGAAGGGTTGTATCTGTGGACTGAGCTGTAGAATGCCAGAATAGAGGGGGAAGGCCTAGCCTATCGAGACTAGCATCTTCAAGCAGCTCCGAGCATCTTGCAACATGTAGAAGAGTAAAGAATAGCAGTTTATAATTAACAAACATGTTGTAACATTAATGCCAAGAGATCCTTCCTCGACTCCTGCAAGAAAGCAATCCCGGAGCCACATATTCAAGCATCAATTTGTAGTTGTATAAGATCAAGATATAAGTCTGAACATCCGTTACCGTGGACACGGCTATTAATAGATAATCTTCCCTGCAGGGGTGCACCACGTTTTCCAACACACTCGATTACTCTGGATGGACACACTTTTCTAGGTCAATGCCCAGCCTCGGAAGATCAACACGTTGAGCCCTACCTAGGCTCAGCAGAGAGGTCCCCGCCGGTCTACCTCCTAAGCACTCCGGGGTCTGGGCCCATCGCCCATTGCACTCCGGGTCGTAACTATTCTCACGTGGTGGTTGGTGCGTAAAGGCCAAAGGCCAACTCAGAAGAAATACCCAAACCATAGTGAAAGATCGTGGATGTCGTCTAGAGGGGGGTGAATAGGCGTTTTAAAATAATTACGGTTTAGGCTTGAACAAATGCAGAATAAACCTAATGGTTAATTTGTCAAGCACAAAACCTACAACAACTAGGCTCACCTATGTGCACCAACAACTTATGATAAGCAAGATAAGCAACTATGTGATAGCAAGATATATGACAAGAACAATATGGCTATCACAAAGTAAAGTGCATAAGTAAAAGGCTCAGGTAAGAGATAACTGAGGCACGCGGAGACGACGATGTATCCGGAAGTTCACACACTTGCGGATGCTAATCTCCGTTTGGAGCGGTGTGGAGGCACAATGCTCCCCAAGAAGCCACTAGGGCCACCGTAATCTCCTCACGCCCTCGCACAATGCAAGATGTCGTGAATCCACTAAGGGACCCTTGAGGGCGGTCACCGAACCCGTACAAATGGCGACCCTTGGGGGCGATCACCGAACCCGTACACTTTGGCAACCCTTGGGGGCGGTCACCGGAACCCGTCAAATTGCTCGGGGCAATCTCCACAACCTAATTGGAGACCCCAACGCTTGCCCGGAGCTTTACACCACAATGATTGAGCTCCAAGCACCACCAACCGTCTAGGGCGCCCAAGCACCCAAGAGGAACAAGCTCAAGGGTACCAAGCACCCAAGAGTAATAAGCTTCTCAACTTGTAACTTCCACGTATCACCGTGGAGAACTCAAACCGATGCACAAATGCAATGGCAAGGGCACACAGAGTGACCAAGTCCTTCTCTCTCAAATCCCACCAAAGCAACTAATGCTAGGGAGGAAAATGAGAGGAAGAACAAGAAGGAGAACACCAAGAACTCCAAGAACTAGATCCAAGGGGTTCCCCTCACATAGAGGAGAAAGTGATTGGTGGAAATGTGGATCTAGATCTCCTCTCTCTTTTCCCCAAAAACTAGCAAGAATCCATGGAGGGATTGAGAGATAGCAAGCTCGAAAAAGGTCAACAATGGGGGAAGAACACGAGCTCAAAGGATAAGGTTCATTGAGGAAGAAGACCCCTTTATATAGTGGGGGAACCAATCCAACCGTTACCCCACTGAACAGCCACGCACAGAGCGGTACTACCGCTTGGGCAGGGCGGTACTACCGCTGAGGGCGGTACTACCACTCTCACCCAGCGGTACTGCCGCGCTGGCGAGGAGGTCAGGGCCCTGGCCCTAGAGCGGTACTACCGTGGGAGTAGGCGCGGTACTACCACCACTACTACCGCACTTAGTACCATAAAACCCGACACGAAAAACAACGGTCTCGAATCGAGGCGGTAGTAGCCCAGAACCACTGCGGTACTACGGTCGAAGACCACAAGTGGTACTACCGCTCGGAGAGCGGTACTACCGCTTGGGGAGCGGTACTACCGCTCTGGGAGCGGTACTACAGCTTGAGTGCTTCGGCGGTACTACCGCTGTGGACCGCGGTACTACCGCTGGCGCCATCTTTAAGCCACAACCGCGAAAACAAAGAATACTCCAAAGAAACCAGAACTGCCATAACTTCTGCAAATGAGCTCCGAATTGAGCAAACTCAAGCTTGTTTGAAACAAGACAACGAGTAGCATCAAAACAGCGACAGGGGAGGTATGCTTAGCAAACAAAGGAGTGACACCTCCAACAGAGAAGAACCGGCATACCCTCCAACATCAAAAACATCATAGAAGATGCATGTGAACTCCGTTTTCGATGAACTAGAGCTTGTCATGAACATGATCAAAAGCTCCAAATCTCACAAGGAGAAGAACCAAACAAGAACCAATAAATATGATGCAAGGATGAAATGGTTTGAGCTCTCTACGAATGATACGATCAAGCAACTCATCGAGAGCCCCCCTTGATAGTACGGCAAACGATCCTATAGCCCGGTCTCCCACAACTACCATGAGACCGGTAAAATAGAAAACCTATCAAGGGCAAACCTTTGCCTTGCACATGGTCCACTTGAGCTAGATGATGACGATCTTGACTCCCTCAAGTTGGACCACCTTTCTTGATTGCGTTGGCTCGATGAAGACTAGTTGATTGCTCCCCATACTCCACTGTGGGTGAGCCTCTCTTCCGCACATCTTCACAAGTCCATTGTCACCACAATGGACGGCAAGCTTCAAGCATTTGATCTCTTCGTGATGCTTCACTTGAACTTGCACACCACAACCTAACCCCACAAATAACTCTCACGAAGATCATGGGTTAGTACACAAAGCGTAATTGACAGTGCTTACCATACCTGGGGATCGCTTGATCCCTCTCGGTACATATTCTACGCTTTGTGTGTTGATCAACTTGATTCACTCTTTGACTTAGTCTTGATCAACCTTGAATCTTTCCAACTCTCTTCATTTGGATGATGTCTTGAAGGTAAACATGAATGATCACACAATCTTCTTCTTCAAGACATGCTTGTAATAAGCTCAACCCTCACATGACCAATCTTTGGATAATTCCTTGATAGCACCTTGGTCAACTCATAAACTCCTTTAAACCAACACATGGACTTCAAGAAAAGCCTATGGACAAGTCCTTCAAATAACTCAAGACAACCATTAGTCCATAGAGATTGTCATCAATTACCAAAACCAAACATGGGGGCACCGCATGTTCTTTCACATAGTGTATTATTAGCTTGCGGAGACGAGCAGAGATTCACGATCGAAAGTGACCCCGTCGCCCCGTCCCGTGGACTTACGACAAGGGCCTAGAATGCACGGCCGTGCCATGTAATTATCTTGCGGGTGCTCTCCGGGCCCGCCCGACTTTCACCAAGGTCTCAAGTAAAGTCAGTGTAACCGTGTGTCCAAACATCAAGGGGGAAACCCAAGGAACCACCCCTGGTGTATTCCACTCATTGTAATCATCAAGGTGAACGTAAGAGGAACCACCCTCGAGGTTCACACTTGAGGTGTTGAACGTCAGAGCCATATCAGGAATGGTGAAAGAGGAAAGCACCCTCGATGACCACAACCGAATAGCTTCACTACAGAATTATCATCAGGAGTGCATTATGAGGGATCACCCTCGGCACTCGACAGTAGCTCTGCAGAGTTGAGCAACAAAAGGGGCGTGATGTGATGTGAGGTGTCGGGCACTGGTTGTCGATCACGTTGATCGAGTCGTCGATGATGAAGCAGGGGCGACAAGTACAAGGTGGGGGTCACTGATGGATCACTAGCCAACCTATACTAAGCAGTTTAGGGTAAGCAGGTAGGTAACAATAGCAGGTACAAAAGCAGGCTATGCATCAGAATAGGAGCAAACAATAACAGTAGCAAAAATCTAATGCAAGCATGAGAGTATAGAATGGGCGATATCGGGATGATCAAAGGGGGGGCTTGCCTGGTTGCTCAGGCGAGAAGGAGGGGTCGTCGTCGACGTAGTCGATCACAGCGGCATCGGCAGCCGTCATAGGGTCTACCGAAGAGAAGAGGGGGGGAGAAAATAGTAAATACATAGCAAGCAAGAGCATAACAGGACAACATGCAGAGCTAGACGTGTCCTAATGCAGCGCTAGGCGATACTGGCGAAGGGGGAAACATCCGGGAAGGTTTTCCCGGTTCCGGACGTTTGTCAGACAGATGAACCAGAGGCGAAAAGTTCAATGTTTGCTATGCTAGGGACATGTGATAGATAAACGGACTGTGTATTCGGATTCGTCTCGTCGTTCTGGGCAACTTTCATGTAGAAAACATTTTCATCTGAGTTACGGATTATTTTATATGAATTTTCAAAGTTTTATTCATTTTCTGGAATTTCTAGACTAATTTCAAGTTGAATTATTTTTAAACTAAAAATGCTATGGGTACCCACTAGTGCACCCAGCAGGGTGCTGGTGTGACTGACAGTGGGCCCCAGTTGACTACACAATGAACAGTCAACTGAGGGCTTGACTGGTCCAAGCAGGCCCACTGGACCCACTTGCCAGTGATTGGACTGGTCCAGTCAGCTGGTTGACTAGTCAACTTGGTCCAGTGGGACCTAGTCAACAGTGACAACAGCTTAGTTAGTGAGTTAACTAGGCTAACTAAGATAATCGGTTAGGTGGGCCCATTTTGCAAGTGACTCTGTTAGTCAGTAGGTTAATTAGCGCTAACCTAACCGCTACCGTAGGTGGACCACCAGTTAATGCATGTTAGGCGGTCGGTTAGTGTCTAATCGGCCTGACGCGCGGGACCAACCGGAGTTTGAGATCCGGTGCGCGGCGGCGCTGCTCCGGCGAGCGATAGAGAGGGCGGCGCTGCTCGGATTTGTCGCACAGGCGACCAAATCGAGCGCCGCGAGCAGCTACGAGATGACGAGGCTCGCGCGCGTCCATTCATGGCTTCAGATGGGGCTAGGACAAATGAGAACGACGACGGCGTCGACCGCGGCGGACGCCGGAGTTCGGTCGAGCTCGAAATTGACATTTGAGAGGGCAAAACGGTTGGCGTTCGTCACCTGCGGCGCCTACGCGAGCTAGCGATGTGGATACAAGGAAGTACGGGACCAATGGCCCACCGGAGCCTCGCCGGAGATGAGCACGTGTGGCGGAGCAACTCGGCCAACGGCGAATCGGGCGCCAGAGCTCACAAACGTGTGTGTGGAGTTAGGGGAAGGAGAGAGACGCTCACTATCATTGCTGGGAAGGCCCGGGGAAGCCGGTGGTGGTCGGAGGGCGGCGGAGTCCGGAGATGACAATGACGTAACAGGGGAGGGAGATGAGGTTGTCGCGGCCACTGCAGGGGCTCCGAGCTCCAACCCGAGGTGGCAGGCGGCGTAGGAAACGACGGCGGGGCTGGAGAGCGCAACGGCGAGGCGAGGCGACAACGGTGGCTAAGTGAGCGCGGCGGCGCAGCCACGTTGGTGCTCGGACGAGATCGAGCGTGAGCAGGAGAGCGAGGGAGAGGAGGGGAAAGCGGGTGAGAGGGAAAAGATCTCAGCGGGAGCCAGGGCACCGACGCTGGCGTCCTTATCCTCCCCACGGCGCCTGTAGCGGCGTGGTCGGCGAGGTGGGTTCGGCGGCAACCGTGGGCACGGTCGGAGGAACAAGGAGGGGGAAGGAGCGACCCAGGAGGAGGCATGGGCCGGCCTAGCTGGGCCAGCTAGCTCGGGTGGGCCGAAGCCCAAGTGGGGCAGGGGATTTCTCTCTTGTTGTCTTTCCTTTCTTTTGCTCTTTTCTTTTAAAAAAATGGATTTGCAATATTTGAGCTGCCAAAAAGGATTCTGCAAAAGGTGGGACATGGCCACATAATTACATGGAAATAGTTGGCACTGCCACAAAAAGATTGTGAGGCTTTTGAAAAAGTTTCCCGCTTTTATAAATTGAAAAGGCATTTAATCTAATGTTTTAGCCACTGCTTTAATTGGTTTAGGCCATTTAAACACCTTGCAAAAATGTTGGTTCACCACCAATATTTGTTATGGATTATTTGCCATAAGATGAACATTTTAGATTTCATGTCTGACAATTATGAATGTTTGACTTTAGATTGGATTTGAATTTGAATTGTGATTTGGATCAAGTAAAGATTAGCAACAGTAACATGATGACATGGCACCACTAACAGGGGATTACTGTAGCTTGATTATCCGGGCGGCACAGTGACCCCTGCCAGACCGGGGGCGCTGGCAGCTCCAGCACCACCTCCTCCCGTGGCTCCTTCTCATGCTCTGGTGACCGCGGTGGTGGGGCTAGCCATGGGCCGACACCCACTGAGTCAGCCATCTCCGGTGCCGTGCACGACCAGCTCCACCGCTGGCCCACCAGACGAGGGTTCCACGCGGCGATGGGCGGCTCCTCCACCACCTCCTCCGGCTCCTCCTTGACATCGACGTCCATCTTCGGGATAGCCACGTCGCCGGCCGCCGACAGGGCCAGCGCAGTTTCCAGGTCATCCCATTGTCGCTCGTCTTGCATGTTCATGGAGTCCTTCATGACATGCCTCATGAGGCGGGCCTCCTCCTCCTCGGTCATGGGCGGCGGCGGTGACGGGGACGGGGACGTAGAAGGCGTTGGCGTGATGCCACGCACATGCCTACGGCCCCGTATTTGGGAAGGGTTGTCATCAACCCGAGGAGGACGCGGGCGGCGCGGGCTAGGAGGACGACCGCTCACGGGCCATCCCATTGCTGCTGCTGGTTGTGCTTGTCACGGAGCCACGTATCCCACAATGACGAATCCATGGCGTACCTGGAGTCCACCAGTAGATCCGGTGGGAGGTGGGCGCGCTGTCGGTTGATCTCCTCGCATCGGGCACGACCGCTCATGGGCACTGCAGGGATCGGCACGCGGTTGGCGGAGAGATGCCAGGTGTTTGGCAGGTGGACATCTCCCCATGGCAATGGCATCGCCGTCTCCCAGTAACGACAACAAACATCGACGTGGATGTACAGCCTGTCGCGATGCCCGACCACCGACATCGCCATCTGGAAAGTTGGCGAAGAAGGCGGTGATGGCAGAGAAGGAGGTGCGGGCGACGCGGATCTGCCAGAGCGGTGTCGGCCAGAGGAGGAGCCGGCCTCGTGGTCGTACTTCCCCTTGCCGATCCAATGCTAGCCCATGGCATCGACGGGGAGGTGGGCGAGTGGGGTGCGATGGCGGTGGCTAGGGTTTGCTCGTGTCGGGGCTTGAGGAGGCATGCTGACTAGGAAGTGGAAGCTGTGAACTAGCCGGTCCACTGCTTCCACATTAAGAAGGACCACGACCCTCCGCCCGTGACAATGACAGCTGGGTCCCGCCACACATGCGCATTAATGTTGGGCGATGGAGGTAGGTGGGCGGCCGCCACACGTCCCCGAGGCGGGCGAGGAGCAAGCGTGTGCCCATCCGTTCGACGTCCGTGTAGATGCAAACCGGGCGCATGTTTGCACCAGAAATGGAGCGGACTGGACTCCAAACAGACATAAAATGCGGATGCGGCCGCGCGTTGGGCTGAGGCATCCATCCGTTTTGACCCAAATGGACAAGCGCGGACAGGATGGGGTCGCGTTGAAGTTGGCCTAAGGTTAACTCAAAGCTTTGATTCTGCAGTCATGATGAACTTACTGAAAATTAAACCCCTTGATTATAGTATTTCAATTGCAATGCCGTCAATAAAAATACACAAAATATTCGGAACTTACATAGACGTTATTTCAGGCAGAAAAGCATGTTGAACTTCTCATGAAGGACACCAGGCTCTCCCAACAATGCCACTATATGAGGCACATGCAAATGCTCAGTGTAGTAAAACTTGGTGGTCGTGAGGAAAAGCACAATTCTTTTAAGTGGGAAAGAAAAATAACAAGTAGAAAATCATTGGATATCATGGGGCAAAGGTTATTTCATGAAAAATGATCATGATAACAACTCTGAAATCTATTAAAGGTATGGATGCATAAACCAATGTACAGATAAATACCATACTCCTAAACATTTAGCTGGGCCATACATCAAGTCCACTAGAGATATCTTCATAAATAAAGGAATTTGCTTGATTGCCTTAGTCATTCCGGAGTACAATAAGAAAAAATATTGATAATTCTATTGGTCACAACCCTCTAGTTACTCCATTAATGAAGTTTTGTGCACGCAACATGTGCAGTAAAATTCTTCTAATACAACACCTTCCAAATTTTCACAGATTTTGGAAAAAAAGTTCAAGGATTTGAAAAAAGTTCATCGGTTTTGAAGAAAAGTTCATCAAATTTGAAAAAATAGTTCATTGATATTTAAAATAGTTCACGCAATGTAAAAAGGATAAATAAATAATGATAAAAACGAAAACTTAGAAAATCTAGGTGGAAAACACGGTAAAACAATCAAACAGAAAAATATGGGCCAGCCCGTTACTAGACTCCTGGGTGCCCCCGCGAGAGGGCGATTCCTCCCTATATGGCGCTTAGGTCGCCCGCTAGCGAGTTGGCGCGTACCCCCCGAGCGCCCTCCCCACCGGTTTTGGGAAGGTTCTAGAACCTTCCCAGAACCGTTATTTTCTTGTTTATTTATACCAGTTTTTTCATTTCTATTTCATTTTTCTTTTTAATTATTCTGATTAATTTTTTTCTTTATATAATGTTATGTTTTTCTGTTTTTCGTTATTTTAACCTTTTCTAAAAAAAGTTCGCCCACGTATCAATTTTGTAAACAAAATTTCTTAAACTGTGAACATTTGTCAAATTGCATTTTTTTTACAAATTCGTGAACATTGTTTCGAAAAAGTGAACATTTTTTTGAAATCGTGAACATCTATTTAGAAATCATGAATATTTTTTGAATTCGTGAACATTTTCTAAAATAATGATTATTTTCTTCAAATTCATGAACATTCCTTGAAATTTTGTACATTGTTCTGGAAACGCTGAACTTTTTTGAAATTTCTGAACAATTTATGAAATTCAGAAACATTTTTGTCTTTGACGAAATTTTTTGGTTTCTTAATAGTTCTTGAAATAGAAAACATTTTTTTAATATTGTGAACATTTTTCTAGAAATTCATAAACATTTTTTTGAAATTGTAAACATTTTAATTAGACGGAGATTATTTTTGAAATTGCAAACATTTTTTGAATCCGTGAGATTTCATCATTTTCTGAATAAATTTCAAATCATGAACACTTTTTGAATTCATGAACAATTGGACATTTTGCAACTTTTTCTGAAATCCTAAATTATTTTTGAAAATAAAATAAAGCTGAAAATAGGAAAAAAAAGGCAAAAAAAGAAGGGGCTCCCCGCCCCGCACATTGTCCGGCCCATGAGGGCGCGCGGCGGAGCAGGGAGGGTACGCCGGCGCGTACCGTGCTGTATAAGCCCTCCCCCGCGAGAGGGCAGGAACCCTCGCTGAAGGGTGGTACAAGCCCAGTTGCACGGGAACATCAGGCTCGTTTTTTATTTTGTTTTTCTTCACTTTCCCCCTTTTTGCTTTCTTTTTCTACTTTTGTTTCTAGTTCTTAAATATTCTGAGTAAATATAGTACAAAAATCATTCTACAAAAAACATTTGAAAAATACTGACCTCATTTTAAAAAACAAATGTATAGAAAAATGTTTATCATGTATACAAAAAATGTATATAAAGAAGTGTATGAAACAATTTGGTCATGTATTTAAAATATGTTAATCAAGCATTTGGAAGAAAATGTTGAACAAGTGTTTGAAAAATGTTAATCAAGCATTTGGAAATGTTGAATGTGTGTAGAAAAAATGTTGACCACATATAATCAAGATATACATATAATCAATGATGAATTTTTTTTTATCATGTACATATAATCAAGATACGAGAAAATGTTGAAAAAATATTTGAAAAATGTTAATCAAATATTTGAAAAAGTTTAATGTGTTAAGAAAAAATGTTGACCATGTATTAAAAAGATGATGGAAAAATTTGATCATTTATATAAAATATTAATCAAGCTTTTGAAAAAAAATTGAACAAGCATTTAAAAAATGCTAGCCATGCATTTGAAAAATGTTAAATGTGCATAGAAAGAATGTTGATCATGTATTAGAAAATGTTAATCTTGTATTTGAAAAATATTAATCAAGCATTTCAAAGTTTTTAAAACTTTGTATAAAAAAAATATTGACCATGTATTCAAAAAATGTTAATCTTTGTATCTGAAAAATGTTTTTTTGTGGGATGTATCTGAAAAATGTTACTCAAGAATTTCAAAAAGTTTAAAAATATGTTCCAAATAAATGTTGATCATGTATTAAAAAATATTAAATTTGTATTGTAAAAATGGTAAATGTGTATGAAAAAATGTTTTTGACATACACAAAAAAATGTAGAATGAAAACCAAAAGAAGAAATAAAACCAAAAAAGAAACAAAATAAACCAAAGAAAAAAGAACAAACAAATGCAAAAAGAATGAAAAAATTGGAAAAGAAAACGTGAAAAGAAAAGAAAGAAGAAAACCAGCTGGAATCGCCTCAAGTAGGTCCCGTCACTAATACTAACCCCTAAGGGGAAGTGGGTGGACTGGACAGGAGCGATGTCTATATCACTGGGGACGAGAGATCGATCCTTGCGTTCTCCACCTTTCCATTCTCTTTTTCCTTCATTGTGCGTGATGGGCCAGCCGAACTACTGTAGACGCTCCTGCGAGTTGCGGTCAAGCTAATGCGAGTTGCTAGGTTTTTTCTCTCCCCTTGCGACTAGCTAGGGTTTTTCCTGCTTCCGGCGGCAACGCCAGAATTCTCGTCTGATTCTCGACGGATCTTTATCGTTCTCGTTTCCCTGCTCGGGTTGAACAAAGGGGAGTCCCCGCGTGACTCTGCCAGGCCTTGGGCTATTTGGAGCGATCAGGAGTTTCCTTGACGACGCAAGCTAGGGTTTGCAACGCAAGCGATCAGATCGAGGCGGAGATGGCAGGCGAACCTGGAGGATCACAGAGGAGAGGAGCCCAGGAGAGTACGGACGATCTGCTAGCCCGGTTGAACTTGCAGGAGGAAGAAGAGGACGACTTCGTATGGGAGGAAGAGCTCCCAGATCTGCTAGAGCCGGCCAAGTGACTGGCGATTGCTAGGGTTCACACACCCAAAACTTTTAGCCCGGGCGCTCTGTATGGGGACATGCGCGCGACATGGAACCCGGCTAGACCGGTGGTTTGGAGGAGAGTGAACGACAACCTGTTTACGGCGCAGTTTGGGTGCCTAGCGGATTGGAATAATGCCATGTTTGAAGGTCCATGGCTCTTCAGGGGACAGGCAGTGATCATGCATGAGTATGACGGGTTCAAGAAGCCCGAATCTATCCCTCTGGAAACATTGACGGTGTGGGCGCAGATTCACCGCCTACCAGACAATTTCTTGATTGAGCAGCCAGTACGAGGGATGGCCTCACGCATTGGAGTGGCTGAAGAGGTTCAGCTTAGGCTACCAGCAGGCTATTTTGGAGAGTTTGTTCGAGTCAAAGTCAAGATCGATATCAATGCAAAGATAAAACGGTTTGTTACGGGGAAGAAGGGTGAGGAAAGAGTTAGATATCAAGTGAAGTATGAAACGCTTCCAACCTTCTGTTTTAACTGTGGGGAGTTCGGGCACTGGTATGAGGAATGCGGAGATGGCGAACACGATGTTTCATCCTTTCAGCGGGGGGAGTTCGTGCTTGCGGATGCTTTCAGAGCTGGCCATATTGGAAGAGGGATAGCCGGACCCCAAGCAAGTCAGCCTATGGGGGGAGGGAGAGGTAGGGCGAGGGGAAGGGGAAACTACAACCCTAACCAGAGTTGGAGATTTAATGCCCAGAACCATAACCCGGGGCATGCTGATGAAAAAAGAGCTGAGGAGTTTGAGAAGGAAGATGTTGCTCGAGAAGATGGGAACAATGTATTGGTGGCAAAGGAGGGAATGCAATCAAATAAGCGCACTTCTGTGGAGAACCATTCATGTCCTAGTCCATCTGTTACAGTGCAAGAACTAGGGGATGTGAACCCCCTAGCGATGGTGGCAGCGACAGCCTTGCCGGCAGTTCCCCCGATGCTGCCTGTGTATGTCTCTCCATGCAAAGAATGTAAGAGGATCAGGAAGGAGCTAGGTAGTGAGGACAAGGATAAGATGAAGGAGAATGATGGACCTGGTGATGGAGGCTTGCCCTCAGTGACTACAACAACTAAAGATGATGCACAATTGGCGGGCTCCCCCGAGGAGTGCCGCCGGGCACAATGAATCTCCTCTGCTGGAGCTGTCGTGGGATTGGCAACACCCCGACAGTTCACGAGTTGCGCAATTTCGCGAAAAAGTTTGCCCCTAGAGTCCTTTGTATTTAGAAACTCAGATTAGTGCAGGAAAAGCGGAAGCTCTAAAAAATACTCTAGGTTATGATTGCTCGTTTGCTGTTAGCTCCTCTGGGAGGAGTGGAGGCCTTTGTTTGTTCTGGAATAATGAAATAAAGTTGGAAGTTTTGGGCTACTCTAGGTATCATATTGATAGCAAAGTGAGTGAAATAGGTGAGCAACCGTGGAGACTTTCGTGTTTCTATGGGGAGGCACAAACGCATCTTCGGCATCACACTTGGGACACTATGAAAAATTTATCTACACTCCAAAGCTTGCCATGGATTTGCATTGGGGACTTTAATGAAGTGTTGAAACATGATGAACACGACGGTATAGGCTCGAGGAGTCAGGCTCAGATCCAAGGTTTCAGAGATGCTGTTGATGTTTGTGGATTAATTGATCTCGGGTTTAAGGGAACCTGATGGACGTATGAGAAAAAAGTTACAGGTGGTTCCTACACTAGAGTAAGGTTAGACCGAGCACTAGCCTCGGCGGAATGGTGTGATCTATTTTCCGGAGCGGTGGTGGAGCACCTGACAGCTGCAACATCTGATCACAAGCCGGTTCTTGTGCGTGCGGCCCAACCAGTAAATCACTAGTAGAAAACGGAGCTGTAATACCGGTTCATAAGGGCCTTTAGTGCCGGTTCTGCAATCGGCACTAAAGAGTGGAGACTAAAGGCCTCCCCCTTTAGTACCGGTTCGGCACGAACCGCCACTAAAGGCCCACCACGTGGCGTGAGCTCGCGCCGTGGTATGGGGGACCTTTAGTACCGGTTGGTGTTACCAACCGGTACTAAAGGTATATTTTTTTGAATATTTTTTTGAAAATTCTGGAAACAAAATTTGATTTTTTTTTTGATTTTCAATTTTTTGAATTATTTGATGATTTAGTCTCTAATCGCCCATCTTAACTGCTCGAGTGTGGATCACTCATTCCAAATCGTCTAACTTCCCGGCCAGTCACCCATCCCTCTCACTACTCCAGCCTGAGCACGCTTAACTTCCGGGTTCTATTCTCCCTCGTTTCCAAGTCTGCACTTGTTGTTTTCCTGACAATAGTAAGATGTGAATCCTATTAACCCTCAGGAGTTTAGCTTGAGCATGAAGTCACACGTTTCACTGTTTGAGTTTGAAACTATTATTCTAAAAAACAATAATTATGTAGTAACACTAATATTTTTTGAATAAATAGTTTGACCATAGTTTGACCACAGTTTGACCAGATTTGACTAAAATTCAAAAAAACCTGAGATACTTATTTAGTAACACTAATATTATTGCGTAATTATTTAGTAACTCTATATTTCTTGAATCAGTTGTTTGACCGGTTTGACAAGATTTAACCAAAATTCAAAAAAAAACATAAATTAGAGCATATCTTTTTTTCCTTTTACAATTTTGTCATTTCAAAAATTGTCCTAAACCCTAAACCCGGGACTTAAAACGTCGGAAACTCTATGCTAAACAGTAAAAACTAAGGGTTTAAACCATAAAACCTAACCCTAAACTCTGAAATCTAAACCCTAGCACTAAACGCTAAAAACGTCTAAAAACATCTAAAACACCCAAAAACTCTATTTTCCCTTTGGAATTTTGTGATTTTAAAAAATTGTCAAAACCGAAAACTGGTTGTTTCAGCGGATCAGTCTTTTTGTTCTGCAAATTTTGATATGTTATATGTATTTTTCTGAATTAGGATGATTTAGTTATGATTTTTTCAAGTTTGAAAATTGCCCCATAGTCCCGGTTTGTGTCTTCAACCGGGACTATAGGTTAGACCCCTTTAGTGCCGGTTCATGGCACGAACCGGTACTAAAGGTTGGCCCTTTAGTACCGGTTTGTGCCACAAACTAGGACTAAAGAGGCTCGTGAGGCCCTGGCCTGACGCCAGCCTGCACGAACCGGTACTAAAGGTTCAACACGAACCGACAGTAATGCATAGCCGTTCGAACCGGTACTAATGATACCATTAGTACCGGGCCAAAATCGAACCGGGACTAATGTGTCTCACATAAGGTTCTTTTTCTACTAGTGAATGGAGGAAATAGAGCTAAGCAGTTTCGCTATGAGGTCATGTGGGATAGACACCCTAACTTACAACCCACGGTTCAGAATGCATGGCATGTTGACGGCCATAATCTGACAACTGATGAGGTTCGCTTAAAACTTGAGGAACTGGCCAGCAACTTGGGTGACTGGTCGAGGACCACTTTTGGGAGTGTGCGAGGGGAAATAAAGACTTTGCAAAAGGAACTTGATCGGCTGTGAAGCAATCCCACACGCACGGGGCCATCTCATGTAGAGATCAAAATCAATGACCGTCTCATAGAATTGTATCTGCGTGAAGAGATCATGTGGAGACAGTGCTCCCGCGTCGAGTGGCTCTCTGAGGGTGACAGGAACTCCCACTTTTTCCACCTTAGGGCTTCGATGCGGCGAAGAAAAAACCTCATCAAGGCTCTTCAGAGGCCAAATGGTGCTCTAACAGAAGAACCAACTGAGATGCAACAGATGGCGCTGGAATTCTATAAAAATTTGTATACCTCCGAGGGGGTAGAGGGGGTGGCGGACGTGCTTCAGCATGTACCTGTTAAGGTAACGGCGACAATGAATGAATCACTTATGGCACCTTATGAGGCAAAGGAGGTCACGACAGCTCTGTTTCAGTTTTTTCCTACGAAAGCACCGGGACCTGATGGGTTCCCCGCTCACTTCTTCCAGAGGCACTGGGATATCTGTGGGGAAGAGGTGACTATTGCTGTGTTGGCTATCGTGAGGGGCGACAAGAGCCCTGCATGCTTAAACGATACTATTTTGGTTCTCATCCCCAAGGTATCAAATCCTACGTTACTATCTCAATTTCATCCTATTAATTAGTCTATGTAACGTTTTCTACAAGATTGCTTCGAAGGTCCTTGCTAACCATCTAAAGGTAATCCTTCCGGACATAATATTAGAGGAGCAATCAACTTTTGTTCCAGGGAGGCTTATCACTGATAACATTATCTCAGCTTATGAGTGCTTGCATTTCATGAAGAGAAATAGATCAAAGAATAACTATTTTGCTGCGATGAAGTTAGATATGATGAAGCCTTATGACAGAGTGGAATGGTCTTATCTCAGATCTATCATGGAGAAATTGGGGTTTGCGACCCCTTGGGTGGACATTGTTATGAATATGGTGAGCTCAGTATCCTTTTCTGTTATGTTCAATGGTGTCAAGTCAGAGGAATTTAAACCTACACGGGGTATTCGACAGGGAGATCCCATCTCTCCCTACCTATTCTTGTTAGCACCAGAGGGCCTTCCATGCCTCCTAAAATCCCAGAATCAGTCATCCCAGCTCAGCGGCATTAAGGTGGCTCCGTCGGCGCCGGCGGTTAATCACCTTTTATTCGCGGATGACAGCCTGTTGTTTTTCAGGGCAAGTGTTGATGGAGCGGAGGAAGTTTCAAACCTATTGGATAATTACTGTATGGCGTCGGGGCAGAGAATAAACAAGGTCAAATCTTCTATTTTCTTCAGTAGAGGATGCCTGGAGATAGTTCGCAATGCTGTCAAAGGGTTCTTGCAAGTTCCTAATGAATCTTTGAGTGATAGGTACCTTGGGTTGCCGACTGATGTGGGGCACTCAAAGAAGGGAACATTCGAATATTTGAGTGACCGGGTGTGGGATAAGGTCAAAGGGTGGATGGGCAAATGTTTGTCGGCAGGTGGTAAGGATGTTCTTATAAAGTCAGTAGCCCAGGCCATTCCAGTATTCTCTATGTCATGTTTCAAGCTACTGAGGGGTTTGTGTGATCACATAAAAACCATCGTTAGGAAGTTCTGGTGGGGATGAGGAGAAGGACAATGCAAACTAGCATGGGTTTCATGGGATGTGATGACCAGACCGAAAAATTTGGGGGGTCTAGGGTTCAGAGATCTTGAACTTTTCAACTTGGCATTGTTATCAAGACAGGCGTGGAGGTTTTTGCAAGAACCAGATAGTTTAAGTGCAAGAATTTTGAAGGCTTCATATTACCCGGATAGCTCCATTCTAGAAGCGGCATTGGGGTCACGGCCGTCACAGGTTTGGCGGGCGATTGTGGAAGGACGGGACCTATTGAAGCAAGGCTTAATCCGACGAATTGGCAACGGTGAGGACACAAATATATGGGTTGATAATTGGATACCAAAGGAAATGACACCGCGCCCGATCACCTGTCTCGTGGCAAGCCCGCCACAGTATGTTTCCGAGTTACTCTTGCCGGCATCAGCCTCTTGGAATGAAGCCCTGATCCGTTCGGTGTTTCTACCTATTGATGCAAATGCTATTCTGAAAATTCCTATTTGCACAGCAAATATAGATGACTTTTGGGCTTGGTATCCAGATAGGAAAGGTGTCTTCAGCGTCAGTTCGGCATACAAGTTTTTGTTGAAAACAAAGCTACAAAGAGAGGAGTGGTTAGAAGGAGGAAGTGGATCTTCCAATTCTGCAAGAGATGAGAAGTCTTGGTGTTCTCTATGGAAGCTAAAAATACCATCCAAAATCAGAATTTTTCTGTGGAGATTGGCGCACCACTCTCTACCAACCCTGGATATTTTGAAGAGGAGGAATATGGCTGATCGGGATGTTTGCCCACCGTGTGGCTGCGAGGACTCTGTTAGAAATATGCCCTAGAGGCAATAATAAAATGATTCTTATTATATTTCCTTGTTCATGATAATTGTCTATTATTCATGCTATAATTGTGTTATCCGGAAATCGTAATACATGTGTGAATACATAGACCACAACATGTCCCTAGTGAGCCTCTAGTTGACTAGCTCATTGATCGACTGATAGTCATGGTTTCCTGACTATGGACATTGGATGTCGTTGATAACGGGATCACATCATTAGGAGAATGATGTGATGGACAAGACCCAATCCTAAGCATAGCACAAGATCATGTAGTTCGTTTGCTAAGAGCTTTTCTAATGTCAAGTATCATTTCCTTAGACCATGAGATTGTGTAACTCCCAGATACCATAGGAGTGCTTTGGATGTACCAAACGTCACAACGTAACTGGGTGGCTATAAAGGTGCACTATAGGTATATCCGAAAGTGTCTGTTGGGTTGGTACGAATCGAGATTGGGATTTGTCACTCCGTATGACGGAGAGGTATCTCTGGGCCCACTCGGTAATGCATCATCATAATGAGCTCAATGTGACCAAGTTTTTGGTCACGGGATCATGCATTACGGTACGAGTAAAGTGACTTGCCGGTAACGAGATTGAACGAGGTATTGGGATACCGATGATCGAATCTCGGGCAAGTAACGTACCGATGGACAAAGGGAATTGTATACGGGATTACTTGAATCCTCGACATCGTGGTTCATCCGATGAGATCATCAAGGAGCATGTGGGAGCCAACATGGGTATCCAAATCCCGTTGTTGGTTATTGACCGGAGAGTCGTCTCGGTCATGTCTGCATGTCTCCCGAACCCGTAGGGTCTACACACTTAAGGTTCGGTGACGCTAGAGTTGTAGAGATATTAGTATGCAGTAACCCGAAAGTTGTTCGGAGTCTCGCATGAGATCCCGGACGTCACGAGGAGTTCCGGAATGGTAATGAGGTGAAGAATTATATATAGGAAGTCCAGTTTCAGCCATCGGGAAAGTTTCGAGGGTCACCGGTATTGTACTGGGACCACCGGCAGGGTCCCGGGGGTCCACCGGGTGGGGCCACCTATCCCGGACGGCCCCATGGGCTGAAGTGGGGAGGGAACCAGCCCCTGGTGGGCTGGTGCGCCCCCTTGGGCCTCCCCCTGCGCCTAGGGTTGGAAACCCTAGGGGTGGGGGCGCCCCACTTGGCTTGGGGGGCAAGCCACCCCCTTGGCCGCCGCCCCCCCTTGGAGATTGGATCTCCTAGGGCCGGCGCCCCCCCTTGGAGATTGGATCTCCTAGGGCCGGCGCCCCCCTAGGGGCCCTATATAAAGAGGGGGGGAGGGAGGGCTGCGCACCCCTGCTCCTGGCGCCTCCCTATCCCTCTGCAACACCTCTCCCTCTCGTAGAGCTTGGCGAAGCCCTGCCGAGACCGCTGCTACTTCCACCACCACGCCATCGTGCTGCTGGATCTCCATCAACCTCTCCTTCACCCTTGCTGGATCAAGAAGGAGGAGACGTCTTCCCCAACCGTACGTGTGTTGAACGCGGAGGTGATGTCCGTTCAGCACTAGGATCATCAGTGATTTGGATCACGACGAGTACGACTCCCTCAACCCCATTCTCTTGAACGCTTCGGCTCGCGATCTACAAGGGTATGTAGATGCACTCCTCTCTCTCGTTGCTAGATGAACTCCATAGATTGATCTTGGTGAAGCGTAGAAATTTTTTATTTTCTGCAACGTTCCCCAACAGTGGCATCATGAGCTAGGTCTATGTGTAGTTTCTTTGCACGAGTAGAACACAAAATTGTTCTGGGCGTAGATGTTGTCAATTTTCTTGCCACTACTACTCTTTTTTTTGCTTCGGCGGCATCATGGGATGAAGCGGCCCGGACCGACCTTACACGTACGCTTACGTGAGACAGGTTCCACCGACTAACATGCACTAGTTGCATAAGGTGGCTAGCGGGTGTCTGTCTCTCCCACTTTACTCGGAGCGGATTCGATGAAAAGGGTCCTTATGAAGGGTAAATAGAAATTGGCATATCACGTTGTGGCTTTCACGTAGGTAAGAAAACGTTCTTGCTAGAACCCTATTGCAGCCACGTAAAACATGCAACAACAATTAGAGGACGTCTAACTTGTTTTTGCAGCATATGCCTTGTGATGTGATATGGCCAAAAGTTGTGATGAATGATATATATGTGATGTATGAGATCATGTTCTTGTAATAGGAATCACGACTTGCATGTCGATGAGTATGACAACCGGCAGGAGCCATAGGAGTTGTCTTAATTATTGTATGACCTGCGTGTCAATGATTAAACACCATGTAATTACTTTACTTTATTGCTAAACTGTTAGCCATAGTAGTAGAAGTAATAGTTGGCGAGCAACTTCATGGAGACACGATGATGGAGATCATGATGATGGAGATCATGGTGTCATGCCGGTGACGAAGATGATCATGGCGCCCCGAAGATGGAGATCAAAGGAGCTATATGATATTGGCCATATCATGTCACTATTTGATTGCATGTGATGTTTATCATGTTTTTGCATCTTATTTGCTTAGAACAACGGTAGTAAATAAGATGATCCCTCATAATAATTTCAAGAAAGTGTTCCCCCTAACTGTGCGTCGTTGCGAAAGTTCGTTGTTTCGAAGCACCACGTGATGATCGGGTGTGATAGATTCTAACGTTCACATACAACGGGTGTAAGACAGATTTACACATGCAAAACACTTAGGTTAACTTGACGAGCCTAGCATGTACAGACATGGCCTCGGAACACAAGAGACCGAAAGGTCGAACATGAGTCGTATGGAAGATACGATCAACATGGAGATGTTCACCGATGATGACTAGTCCGTCTCACGTGATGATCGGACACGGCCTAGTTGACTCGGATCATGTATCACTTAGATGACTAGAGGGATGTCTAATCTGAGTGGGAGTTCATTAAATAATTTGATTAGATGAACTTAATTATCATGAACTTAGTCTAAAAACCTTTGCAAAAATGTCTTGTAGATCAAATGGCCAACGCTCATGTCAACCTCAACTTCAACGCGTTCCTAGAGAAAACCAAGCTGAAAGATGATGGCAGCAACTATTCGGACTGGGTCCGGAACCTGAGGATCATCCTCATAGCTGCCAAGAAAGCATATGTCCTAGAAGGACCGCTAGGTGAAGCACCCATCCCAGAGAACCAAGACGTTATGAACGCTTGGCAGTCACGTGCTGATGATTACTCCCTCGTTCAGTGCGGCATGCTTTACAGCTTAGAACCGGGGCTCCAAAAGCGTTTTGAGCAACACGGAGCATATGAGATGTTCGAGGAGCTGAAAATGGTTTTCCAAGATCATGCCCGGGTCGAGAGATATGAAGTCTCCGACAAGTTCTATAGTTGTAAGATGGAGGAAAATAGTTCTGTCAGTGAGCACATACTCAAAATGTCTGGGTTGCACAACCGCTTGTCCCAGCTGGACATTAACCTCCCGGACGAGGCGGTCATTGACAGAATCCTTCAGTCGCTCCCACCTAGCTACAAGAGCTTTGTGATGAACTACAATATGCAGGGGATGGTGAAAACTATTCCTGAAGTATTTTCAATGCTGAAGTCAGCGGAGGTGGAAATCAAAAAGGAGCATCAAGTGTTGATGGTCAATAAAACCACTAGTTTCAAGAAAGGCAAGGGTAAGAAGAACTTCAAGAAGGACGGCAAGGGAGTTGCCGCGCCCGGTAAGCCAGTTACCGGGAAGAAGCCAAAGAATGGACCCAAGCCTGAGACTGAGTGCTTTTATTGCAAAGGGAAGGGTCACTGGAAGCGGAACTGCCCCAAATACTTAGCGGACAAGAAGGCCGGCAACACTAAAGGTATATGTGATATACATGTAATTGATGTGTACCTTACCAGTACTCGTAGTAGCTCCTGGGTATTTGATACCGGTGCGGTTGCTCATATTTGTAACTCAAAGCAGGAGCTGCGGAATAAGCGGAGACTGGCGAAGGACGAGGTGACGATGCGCGTCGGGAATGGTTCCAAGGTCGATGTGATCGCCGTCGGCACGCTACCTCTACATTTACCTACGGGATTAGTTTTAAACCTCAATAATTGTTATTTAGTGCCAGCTTTGAGCATGAACATTGTATCTGGATCTCGTTTAATACGAGATGGCTACTCATTTAAATCCGAGAATAATGGTTGTTCTATTTATATGAGAGATATGTTTTATGGTCATGCCCCGCTGGTCAATGGTTTATTCTTGATGAATCTCGAACGTGATGTTACACATATTCATAGTGTGAATACCAAAAGATGTAAGGTTGATAACGATAGTCCCACATACTTGTGGCACTGCCGCCTTGGTCACATTGGTGTCAAGCGCATGAAGAAGCTCCATGCTGATGGACTTTTAGAGTCTCTCGATTATGAATCATTTGACACATGCGAACCATGCCTCATGGGCAAAATGACCAAGACTCCGTTCTCCGGAACAATGGAGCGAGCAACCAACTTATTGGAAATCATACATACTGATGTGTGCGGTCCAATGAGCGTTGAGGCTCGCGGAGGCTATCGTTATGTTCTCACTCTCACTGATGACTTAAGTAGATATGGGTATGTCTACTTGATGAAACACAAGTCTGAGACCTTTGAAAAGTTCAAGGAATTTCAGAATGAGGTAGAGAATCAACGTGACCGAAAAATAAAGTTCTTACGATCAGATCGTGGAGGAGAATATTTAAGTCATGAATTTGGTACGCACTTAAGGAAATGTGGAATCGTTTCACAACTCACGCCGCCTGGAACACCTCAGCGTAACGGTGTGTCCGAACGTCGTAATCGCACTCTATTGGATATGGTGCGATCTATGATGTCTCTTACCGATTTACCGCTATCATTTTGGGGATACGCTCTAGAGACAGCTACATTCACTTTAAATAGGGCACCGTCTAAATCCGTTGAGACGACACCGTATGAATTATGGTTTGGGAAGAAACCTAAGCTGTCGTTTCTAAAAGTTTGGGGATGCGATGCTTATGTCAAGAAACTTCAACCTGAAAAGCTCGAACCCAAGTCGGAAAAATGCGTCTTCATAGGATACCCTAAGGAAACCATTGGGTATACCTTCTACCTTAGATCCGAAGGCAAGATCTTTGTTGCCAAGAACGGGTCCTTTCTGGAGAAAGAGTTTCTCTCGAAAGAAGTAAGTGGGAGGAAAGTAGAACTCGATGAAGTACTACCTCTTGAACCGAAAGTAGTGCAGCTCAGGAAAATGTTCCTGTGGTGCCTACACCGACTGGAGAGGAAATTAATGATGATGATCAAGGTACTTTGGATCAAGTTGCTACTGAACTTCGTAGGCCCACAAGGACACGTTCCACACCAGAGTGGTATGGCAACCCTGTCCTGGAAATCATGTTGTTAGACAACGGTGAACCTTCGAACTATGAAGAAGCGATGGCGGGCCCAGATTCCAACAAATGGCTTGAAGCCATGCAATCCGAGATAGGATCCATGTATGAAAACAAAGTATGGACTTTGACAGACTTGCCCGATGATCGGCGAGCGATAGAAAACAAATGGATCTTTAAGAAGAAGACGGACGCGGGTGGTAATGTTACCATCCATAAAGCTCGACTTGTCGCTAAGGGTTATCGGCAAGTTCAAGGGGTTGACTACGATGAGACTTTCTCTCCCGTAGCGAAGCTGAAGTCCGTCCGAATCATGTTAGCAATTGCCGCATACTATGATTATGAGATATGGTAGATGGACGTCAAAACGGTGTTCCTTAACGGCTATCTTAAGGAAGAACTGTATATGATGCAGCCGGAAGGTTTTGTCGATCCAGAGAATGCTAACAAGGTATGCAAGCTCGAGCGATCCATTTATGGGCTGGTGCAAGCATCTCGGAGTTGGAACATTCGCTTTGATGAGATGATCAAAACGTTTGGGTTTATGCAGACTTATGGAGAAGCCTGCGTTTACAAGAAAGTGAGTGGGAGCTCTGTAGCATTTCTCATATTATATGTAGATGACATACTTTTGATGGGAAATGATATAGAACTTTTGGACAACATTAAGGCCTACTTGAATAAGTGTTTTTCAATGAAGGACCTTGGAGAAGCTGCTTACATATTAGGCATCAAGATCTATAGGGATAGATCGAGACGCCTCATAGGTCTTTCACAAAGCACATACCTTGATAAGATATTGAAGAAGTTCAATATGGATCAGTCCAAGAAAGGGTTCTTGCCTGTATTGCAAGGTGTGAGATTGAGCTCGGCTCAATGCCCGACCATGGCAGAAGATATAGAAGAGATGAGTGTCATCCCCTATGCCTCAGCCATAGGGTCTATTATGTATGCCATGCTGTGTACCAGACCTGATGTAAACCTTGCCGTAAGTTTGGTAGGAAGGTACCAAAGTAATCCCGGCAAGGAACACTGGACAGCGGTCAAGAATATCCTGAAGTACCTGAAAAGGACTAAGGACATGTTTCTCGTTTATGGAGGTGACGAAGAGCTCGTCGTAAAGGGTTACGTCGACGCTAGCTTCGACACAGATCTGGATGACTCTAAGTCACAAACCGGATACGTGTATATTTTGAATGGTGGGGCAGTAAGCTGGTGCAGTTGCAAGCAGAGCATCGTGGCGGGATCTACATGTGAAGCGGAGTACATGGCAGCCTCGGAGGCAGCGCATGAAGCAATCTGGATGAAGGAGTTCATCACCGACCTAGGAGTCATACCCAATGCGTCGGGGCCGATCACTCTCTTCTGTGACAACATTGGAGCTATTGCCCTTGCCAAGGAGCCCAGGTTTCACAAGAAGACCAGGCACATCAAGCGTCGCTTCAACTCCATTCGTGAAAATGTTCAAGATGGAGACATAGATATTTGCAAAGTGCATACGGATCTGAATGTCGCAGATCCGTTGACTAAACCTCTTCCGCGAGCAAAACATGATCAACACCAGAACTCTATGGGTGTTCGATTCATCACAATGTAACTAGATTATTGACTCTAGTGCAAGTGGGAGACTGTTGGAAATATGCCCTAGAGGCAATAATAAAATGATTATTATTATATTTCCTTGTTCATGATAATTGTCTATTATTCATGCTATAATTGTGTTATCCGGAAATCGTAATACATGTGTGAATACATAGACCACAACATGTCCCTAGTAAGCCTCTAGTTGACTAGCTCGTTGATCAACTGATAGTCATGGTTTCCTGACTATGGACATTGGATGTCGTTGATAACGGGATCACATCATTAGGAGAATGATGTGATGGACAAGACCCAATCCTAAGCATAGCACAAGATCGTGTAGTTCGTTTGCTAGAGCTTTTCCAATGTCAAGTATCTTTTCCTTAGACCATGAGATCGTGTAACTCCCGTATACCGTAGGAGTGCTTTGGGTGTACCAAACGTCACAACGTAACTGGGTGACTATAAAGGTATACTACGGGTTTCCCCGAAAGTATCTGTTGGGTTGACACGGATCGAGACTGGGATTTGTCACTCCGTATGACGGAGAGGTATCTCTGGGCCCACTCAGTAATGCATCATCATAATGAGCTCAATGTGACCAAGTGTTTGGTCACGGGATCATGCATTACGGTACGAGTAAAGTGACTTGCCGGTAACGAGATTGAACGAGGTATTGGGATACTGACGATCGAATCTCTGGCAAGTAACGTACCGATTGACAAAGGGAATTGTATACGGGGTTACTTGAATCCTCGACATCGTGGTTCATCCGATGAGATCATCGAGGAGCATGTGGGAGCCAACATGGGTATCCAGATCCCGCTGTTGGTTATTGACCGGAGAGTCGTCTCGGTCATGTCTGCATGTCTCCCGAACCCGTAGGGTCTACACACTTAAGGTTCGGTGATGCTAGGGTTGTAGAGATATTAGTATGCAGTAACCTGAAAGTTGTTCAGAGTCCCGGATGAGATCCCGAACATCACGAGGAGTTTTGGAATGGTCCGGAGGTGAAGAATTATACATAGGAAGTCCAGTTTCGGCCATCGGGAAAGTTTCGGGGGTCACAGGTATTGTATTGGGACCACCGGAAGGGTCCCGGGGGTCCACCGGGTGAGGCCACCTATCCCGGAGGGCCCCATGGGCTGAAGTGGGGAGGGAACCAGCCCCTGGTGGTCTGGTGCGCCCCCCTTGGGCCTCCCTCTACGCCTAGGGTTGGAAACCCTAGGGGTGGGGAGCGCCCCACTTGGCTTGGGGGGCAAGCCACCCCCTTGGCCACCGCCACCCTTGGAGATTGGATCTCCTAGGGACGCACCCCCCTAGGGGCCCTATATAAAGAGGGGGGAGGGAGGGCTGCGCACCCCTGCTCCTGGCGCCTCCCTCTCCCTCTGCCACACCTCTCCCTCTCATAGTGTTGGGGAACGTAGCAGAAATTCAAAATTTTCCTACGTGTCACCAAGATCTATCTATGGAGAAACCAGCAACAAGGGGAAGGAGAGTGCATCTACATACCCTTGTAGATCGCTAAGCGGAAGCGTTCAAGAGAACGGGGTTGAAGGAGTCATACTCGCCGTGATCCAAATCACCGGAGATCCTAGTGCCGAACGGACGGCACCTCCGCGTTCAACACACGTACAGCCTGGTGACGTCTCCCATGCCTTGATCCAGCAAGGAGAGAGGGAGAGGGAGAGGAAGACTCCATCCAACAGCAGCACGACGGCGTGGTGGTGGTGGAGGAGCGTGGCAATCCTGCAGGGCTTCGCCAAGCACTGCGAGAGAGGAGGAGTACTTGGGAGAGGGGGAGGGCTGCGGCAAAACTTGGGTACGGCTACCCTCCCACCCCTCCACTATTTATAGGTGGGGAAAAGAGGGGGCTGGCCCCCCTACATCCCATCTAGGGTTGGAGCGGCGGCCAAGGGGGGAGGAGTGCCTCCCAAGTCAAGTGGAGGCCCTCCCCCTTAGGGTTTCCCCCTTCCCATGCGCATGGGCCTTGGGGGGGCTGGTGCCCCTGGCCCATTAAGGCTAGGGCGCCCCCCTACAGCCCATGCTATTGTATTGGACGTGGTGGAACAATTTCCGGACCTCCGGACCCCTCCGGAATCCTCCGGAACCTTCTGGAAGCTTCCCGGTACAATACCGAAAAAACCCGAACTTTTTCCGAAACCCGAACAACAACTTTCCATATATAAATCTTTACCTCCAGACCATTCCGGAACTCCTCGTGACGTCCGGGATCTCATCCGGGACTCTGAACAACATTCGGTAACCTCATACAAACTTCCTTTATAACCCTAGCGTCATGGAACCTTAAGTGTGTAGACCCTACGGGTTCAGGAACCATGCAGACATGACCGAGACGTTCTCTGGCCAATAACCAACAGCGGGATCTGGATACCCATGTTGGCTCCCACATGTTCCACGATGATCTCATCGGATGAACCACGATGTCAAGGACTCAATCGATCCCGTATACAATTCCCTTTGTCTAGCGGCATAGTACTTGCCCGAGATTCGATCGTCGGTATACCGATACCTTGTTCAATCTCGTTACCGGCAAGTCTCTTTACTCGTTCCGTAACACATCATCCCGTGATCAACCCCTTGGTCACATTGTGCACATTATGATGATGTCCTACCGAGTGGGCCCAGAGATACCTCTCCGTTACACGAAGTGACAAATCCCAGTCTCGATTCGTGCCAACCCAACAGGATCTTTCGGAGATACCTGTAGTGCACCTTTATAGCCACCCAGTTACGTTGTGACGTTTGGTACACCCAAAGCATTCCTACAGTATCCGGGAGTTGCACAATCTCATGGTCTAAGGAAATGATACTTGACATTAGAAAAGCTTTAGCATACGAAGTACACGATCTCTGTGCTAGGCTTAGGATTGGGTCTTGTCCATCACATCATTCTGCTAATGATGTGATCCCGTTATCAACGACATCCAATGTCCATGGTCAGGAAACCGTAACCATCTATTGATCAACGAGCTAGTCAACTAGAGGCTTACTAGGGACATGGTGTTGTCTATGTACCCACACATGTATCTGAGTTTCCTATCAATACAATTATAGCATGGATAATAAACGATTATCATGAACAAGGAAATATAATAATAACTAATTTATTATTGCCTCTAGGGCATATTTCCAACAGTCTCCCACTTGCACTAGAGTCAATAATCTAGTTCACATCGCCATGTGATTAACACTCACAGGTCACATCGCCATGTGACCAACATCCAAAGAGTTTACTAGTGTCATTAAACTAGTTCACATCATCATGTGATTAAGACTCAATGAGTTCTGGGGTTTGATCATGTTTTGCTTGTGAGAGAGGTTTTAGTCAACGGGTCTGCAACATTCAGATCCGTATGTACTTTGCAAATCTCTAGGTCATAATGTGAATGTTGCTTCCACGCTCCACTTGGAGCTATTCCAAATGGTTGCTCCACTATACGTATCCGGTTTGCTACTCAGAGTCATTCGGATAGGTGTTAAAGCTTGCATCAACGTAACCCTTTACGCCGAACTCTTTATCACCTCCATAATCGAGAAACATGTCCTTATTTACTCCAAGGACAATTTTGGCCGATGTCCAATGATCCGTTCCTGGATCATTCTTGTACCCCTTGACTGACTCATGGCAAGGCACACTTCCGGTGCGGTACACAACATAGCATACTATAGAGCCTACGTCTAAAGCATAGGGGACGACCTTCGTCCTTTCTCTCTGTTCTGCCGTGGTCGAGCTTTAAGTCTTAACTTCATACCTTACATCTCAGGCAAGAACTCCTTCTTTGACTGATCCATCTTGAACACCTTCAAGATCATGTCAAGGTATATGCTCATTTGAAAGTACCATTAAGCGGTTTTGATCTATCCTCATAGATCTTGATGCTCAATGTTCAAGTAGCTTAATCCAGGTTTTCTATTGAAAAACACTTTTCAAATAACCCTATATGCTTTCCAGAAATTCTACATCATTTCTGATCAACAATATGTCAACAACATATACTCATCAGAAATTCTATAGTGCTCCCACTCACTTCTTTGGAAATACAAGTTTCTCATAAACTTTGTATAAACCCAAAATCTTTGATCATCTTATCAAAGTGCATATTCCAACTCCGAGATGCTTACTCCAGTCCATGGAAGGATCACTGGAGCTAGCATACCTTTTAGCATCCTTAGGATCGACAAAACCTTTCTGATTGTATCACATACAACCTTTCCTTACGAAAACTGGTAAGGAAACTCGTTTTGACATCCATCTGCCAGATTTCATAAATGCAGCTAATGCTAACATGATTCCGACGGACTTAAGCATCGCTACGGATGAGAAAATCTCATCGTAGTCAACTCCTTGAACTTGTGAAAAACTCTTCGCCACAAGTCGAGCTTCATAGACGGTGACATTACCGTCCACGTCCGTCTTCTTCTTAAAGATCCATTTATCTCAATGGCTTGCCGATCATCGGGCAAGTCCACCAAAGTCCATGCTTTGTTATGATACATGGATCCTATCTCGGATTTCATGGCTTCTAACCATTTGTCGGAATTTGGGCCCACCATCGCTTCTCCATAGCTCGTAGGTTCATTGTTGTCTAGCAACATGACCTTCAAGACAGGATCACCGTACCACTCCGAAGCAGTACGCGTCCTTGTCGTCCTACGAGGTCGGTAGTGACTTGATCCGAAGCTTCATGATCACTATCATAAGCTTCCACTTCAATTGGTGTAGGTGCCACAGGAACAACTTCCTGTGCCCTGCTACACACTGGTTGAAGTGATGGTTCAATAACCTCATCAAGTCTCCACCATCCTCCCACTCAATTCTCGAGACAAACCTTTCCTTGAGAAAGGACCCGATTCAAGAAACAATCCCTATTGCTTTCGGATCTGAATTAGGAGGTATACCCAACTGTTTTGGGTGTCCTATGAAGATGCATTTATCCGCTTTGGGTTCGAGCTTATCAACCTGAAACTTTTTCACATAAGCGTCGCAGCCCCAAACTTTAAGAAACGACAACTTAGGTTTCTCCAAACCATAGTTCAAACGGTGTCGTCTCAACGGAATTACGTGGTGCCCTATTAAAGTGAGTGCGGTTGTCTCTAATGCCTAACCCATGAACGATAGTGGTAATTCGATAAGAGACATCATGGTACGCACCATATCCAATAGGGTGCAACTATGATGTTCGGACACACCATCACACTATGGTGTTCCAGGCGGTATTAATTGTGAAACAATTTCCACAATGTCTTAATTGCGTGCCAAAGCTCGTAACTCAGATACTCATCTCTATGATCATATCATAGACATTTTATCCTCTTGTCACAATGATCTTCAACTTCACTCTGAAATTACTTGAACCATTCAATAATTCAGACTTGTGTTTCATCAAGTAAATATACTCAACATCTACTCGAATCATCTGTGAAGTAAGAACATAACGATATTCACTGCATGCCTCAGCACTCATTGGACTGCACACATCAAAATGTGTTACTTCCAACAAGTTGCTATCTTGTTCCATCTTACTGAAAACGAGGCTTTTCAGTCATCTTGCCCATGTGGTATGATTTGCATATCTCAAGTGATTCAAAATCAAGTGAGTCCAAACGATCCATCTGCATGGAGTTTCTTCATGCGTATACACCAATAGACATGGTTCGCATGTCTCAAACTTTTCAAAAACGAGTGAGTCCAAAGATCCATCAACATGGAGCTTCTTCATGCGTTTTATACCAATATGACTTACATGGCAGTGCCACAAGTAAGTGGTACTATCATTACTATCTTATATCTTTTGGCATGAAAATGTGTATCACTACGATCGAGATTCAATAAACCATTCCTTTAGGTGCAAGACCATTGAAGGTATTATTCAAATAAATAGAGTAACCATTATTCTCCTTAAATGAATAACCGTATTGCGATAGACATAATCCAATCATGTCTATGCTCAACGCAAACACCAAATGACAATTATTCAGGTTTAATACTAATCTTGATGGTAGAGGGAGCGTGCGATGTTTGATCACATCAAACTTGGAAACACTTCCAACACATATCGTCAGCTCACCTTTAGCTAGTCTCCGTTTATTCCGTAGCTCTTTTATTTCGAGTTACTAACACTTAGCAACCGAACCGGTATCTTAATACCCTGGTGCTACTAGGAGTACTAGTAAAGTACACATTAACATAATGTATATCCAATATACTTCTATCGACCTTGCCAGCCTTCTCATCTACCAAGTATCTAGGGTAATTCTGCTCCAGTGGTTGTTCCCCTTATTACAGAAGCACTTAGTCTCGGGTTTGGGTTCAACCTTGGGTTTCTTCACTAGAGCAGCAGCTGATTTGCCGTTTCATGAAGTATCCCTTCTTGCCCTTGCCCTTCTTGAAACTAGTGGTTTCACCAACCATCAACAATTGATGCTCCTTCTTGATTTCTACTTTCGCGGTGTCAAACATCGTGAATACCTCAAGGATCATCATATCTATCCCTGATATGTTATAGTTCATCACGAAGCTCTAGCAGCTTGGTGGCAATGACTTTGGAGAAACATCACTATCTCATCTGGAAGATCAACTCCCACTCGATTCAAGTGATTGTTGCACTCAGACAATCTGAGCACAAGCTCAACGATTGAGCTTTTCTCCCTTAGTTTGCAGGCTAAGAAAATCGTCGGAGGTCTTATACCTCTTGACGTGGGCACGAGCCTGAAATCCCAATTTCAGCCCTCGAAACATCTCATATGTTCCGCGACGTTTCGAAAAACGTCTTTGGTGCCTCAACTCTAAACCGTTTAACTGAACTATCACGTAGTTATCAAAACGTGTATGTCCGATGTTCGCAACATCCACAAACGACGTTTGGGGTTCAGCACACTGAGCGGTGCATTAAGGACATAAGCTTTCTACTGTCCGCATAATCGCTACTGTCAACTTTCAACTATATTTTCTCTAGGAACATATCTAAACAGTGGAACTAAAGCGCGAGCTTACGACATAATTTGCAAAGATCTTTTGACTATGTTCAGGATAATTAAGTTCATCTTATGAACTCCCACTCAGATAGACATCCCTCTAGTCATCTAAGTGATTACATGATCCGAGTCAACTAGGCCGTGTCCGATCATCACGTGAGACGGACTAGTCATCATCGGTGAACATCTTCATGTTGATCGTATCTACTATACGACTCATGCTCGACCTTTCGGTCTCTTGTGTTCCGAGGCCATGTCTGTACATGCTAGGCTCGTCAAGTTAACCTAAGTGTTTCGCGTGTGTAAATCTGGCTTACACCCGTTGTATGTGAACGTAAGAATCTATCACACCCGATCATCACGTGGTGCTTCGAAACGACGAACTTTCGCAACGGTGCACAGTTAGGGGGAACACTTTCTTGAAATTTTAATGAGGGATCATCTTATTTACTACCGTCGTTCTAAGCAAATAAGATGCATAAACATGATAAACATCACATGCAATCAAATAGTGACATGATATGGCCAATATCATTTTGCTCCTTTTGATCTCCATCTTCGGGGCTCCATGATCATCATCGTCACCGGCATGACACCATGATCTCCATCATCATGATCTCCATCATCGTGTCTCCATGAAGTTGTCTCGCCAACTTATTACTTCTACTACTATGGCTACCGGTTAGCAATAAAGTAAAGTAATTACATGGCGTTGTTCAATGACACGCAGGTCATACAATAAATAAAGACAACTCCTATGGCTCCTGCCGGTTGTCATACTCATCGACATGCAAGTCGTGATTCCTATTACAAGAACATGATCAATCTCATACATCACATATCATTCATCACATTCTTCTTGGCCATATCACATCACATAGCATACCCTGCAAAAACAAGTTAGACGTCCTCTAATTGTTGTTTGCATGTTTTACGTGGCTGCTATGGGTTTCTAGCAAGAACGTTTCTTACCTACGCAAAACCACAACGTGATATGCCAATTGCTATTTACCCTTCATAAGGACCCTTTTCATCGAATCCGTTCCGACTAAAGTGGGAGAGACTGGCACCCGCTAGCCACCTTATGCACCAAGTGCATGTCAGTCGGTGGAACCTGTCTCACATAAGAGTACGTGTAAGGTCGGTCCGGGCCGCTTCATCCCACAATACCGTCGAAACAAGATTGGACTAGTAACGGTAAGCATATTGAACAAAATCAACGCCCACAACTACTTTGTGTTCTACTCATGCAAAGAATCTACGCAATAGACCTAGCTCATGATGCCACTGTTGGGGAACGTAGCAGAAATTCAAAATTTTCCTACGTGTCACCAAGATCTATCTATGGAGAAACCAGCAACGAGGGGAAGGAGAGTGCATCTACATACCATTGTAGATCGCTAAGCGGAAGCATTCAAGAGAACGGGGTTGAAGGAGTCGTACTCGTCGTGATCCAAATCACCGGAGATCCTAGTGCCGAACGGACGGCACCTCCGCGTTCAACACACGTACAGCCCGGTGACGTCTCCCATGCCTTGATCCAGCAAGGAGAGAGGGAGAGGGAGAGGAAGACTCCATCCAACAGCAGCACGACGGCGTGGTGGTGGTGGAGGAGCGTGGCAATCCCGCAGGGCTTCGCCAAGCACCGCAAGAGAGGAGGAGTACTTGGGAGAGGGGGAGGGCTGCGCCAAAACTTGGGTACGGCTGCCCTCCCACCCCTCCACTATTTATAGGTGGGGAAAAGAGGGGGCCGGCCCCCCCTAGATCCCATCTAGGGTTGGGGGCGGCGGCCAAGGGGGGAGGAGTGCCTCCCAAGTCAAGTGGAGGCCCTCCCCCTTAGGGTTTCCCCCTTCCCATGCGCATGGGCCTTGGGGGGGCTGGTGCCCCTGGCCCATTAAGGGTGCGGGGCCTTGACCCACTACCCACGTTCATGTGGGTCCCCCCATGCAGGTGGGCCCCACTCCGGAACCTTCTAGAACCTTCCCGGTACAATACCGAAAAATCCCGAACATTTTCCGGTGGCCAAAATAGGACTTCCCATATATAAATCTTTACCTCCGGACCATTTCGGAACTCCTCGTGACGTCCGGGATCTCATCCGGGACTCCGAACAACATTTGGTAACCACTTACAAACTTCCTTTATAACCCAAGCGTCATCGAACCTTAAGTGTGTAAACCCTACGGGTTCGGGAGACATGTAGACATGACCGAGACGTTCTCCGGTCAATAACCAACAGCGGGATCTGGATACCCATGTTGGCTCCCACATGTTCCACGATGATCTCATCGGATGAACCACGATGTCAAGGACTCAATCGATCCCGTATACAATTCCCTTTGTCTAGCGGTATTGTACTTGCCCGAGATTCGATCGTCGGTATACCGATACCTTGTTCAATCTCGTTACCGGCAAGTCTCTTTACTCGTTCCGTAACACATCATCCCGTGATCAACCCCTTGGTCACATTGTGCACATTATGATGATGTCCTACCGAGTGGGCCCAGAGATACCTCTCCGTTTACACGGAGTGACAAATCCCAGTCTCGATTCGTGCCAACCCAACAGACACTTTCGGAGATACCTGTAGTGCACCTTTATAGCCACCCAGTTACGTTGTGACGTTTGGTACACCCAAAGCATTCCTACGGTATCCGGGAGTTGCACAATCTCATGGTCTAAGGAAAAGATACTTGACATTAGAAAAGCTTTAGCATACGAACTACACGATCTTTGTGCTAGGCTTAGGATTGGGTCTTGTCCATCACATCATTCTGCTAATGATGTGATCCCGTTATCAACGACATCCAATGTCCATGGTTAGGAAACCGTAACCATCTATTGATCAACGAGCTAGTCAACTAGAGGCTTACTAGGGACATGGTGTTGTCTATGTACCCAAACATGTATCTGAGTTTCCTATCAATACAATTATAGCATGGATAATAAACGATTATCATGAACAAGGAAATATAATAATAACTAATTTATTATTGCCTCTAGGGCATATTTCCAACACGTAGAGCTTGGCGAAGCCCTGCCGAGATCGCTGCTACTTCCACCACCACGCCGTCGTGCTGCTGGATCTCCATCAACCTCTCCTTCCCCCTTGCTGGATCAAGAAGGAGGAGACGTCTTCCCCAACCGTACGTGTGTTGAACGCGGAGGTGTTGTCCGTTCAGCACTAGGATCATCGGTGATTTGGATCACGACGAGTACGACTCCCTCAACCCCGTTCTCTTGAACGCTTCCGCTCGCGATCTACAAGGGTATGTAGATGCACTCCTCTCTCTCGTTGCTAGATGAACTCCATAGATTGATCTTGGTGAAGCGTAGAATTTTTTTATTTTCTGCAACGTTCCCCAACAGACTCATGGAGGCATGCTCTCATGTCCTGTACTACGTCGCGGTGTGTGTGGGCTTTGCTAGATGACGAGCTAGTAGCCCAAGCGGCGGAGGTCATGGAACCAAATGCGAGAATCTGGCTATTTGAGTTAAATGAGAAATTGGATCAAGCAAGCTTCACTAAGCTAGTAGTCACGCTATGGGCGGTGTGGTACACGAGAAGGAAGGCTATTTACGAATCGATCTTCCAGAGTCCCCCACATACAGTGTCCTTTGTCACCAACTTCATTGCCGAATTGGGCCTCCTACAACCTAGTGGTACTCGCCAGGAGACCAGTTCTGCTCCAAGGTCGCGGGTCAGTAGGTGGCTTCCACCCCCAGCGGGATGCGTGAAGGTTAACGTTGATGGTGTTGTTGCTAGGACACATTATGGTGGAGCAGTCGCAGTTGTGTGTTGGGATCAAACTGACCTCTATCTAGGGTCTTCGGCGGTGGTTCTATGGGGAATCAATGATCCTCTGATCTTGGAAACATGCGCATGCAGAGAAGCATTGGCATTAGCAGATGATCTCGCGGTCAGAGAGGTTTGGGTGGCTTCAGACTGCCAGGAGGCAATTAATGACATCAACAGAGGGACAGGAGGTCCAAATGCTTCTATAGTACATGAAATAACGACCCGGTGTAATAGTTTTATTTCTAGTTCTTTCATACACGAGCGTAGGAACTTTAATGTTGAGGCTCATAATCTCGCCAAGTTTGCATGTAATCTTGAGGTAGGTAGACATCTTTGGTTGGGTAATCCTCATGACCCAAACCTTGTACCTATGATGATTGCTTTGGATGAATAAAGAGGGCGAGTTTTTTGCTCAAAAAAAAGCTAATGCGAGTTGCGGTGCACCCAAGTTAACAAAGTTTAGTTATTGTAATAAATGTGACGACAGTTGGACTAACGAACCTCCTGAGTTCTTAGTTAGCCAATTGGTGAACGATGTAACTATTGTCTAATTTTAATAAAGCTAGCCATGATGGCCTCCCCCCCTTTGATTTCCTCAACCAAATCCTTTGCCGTCGACCGCGTCCATTGCCTCCGCCAGCCTTATCCATCCAACGCCCGCCCCAAGATCATGTGCCGCTCGTCCAAGATCCTGTGCCGCTCATGCAAGATCGTGTGCTAGCCGACAACCTTGAGCTCGGGAAGGTCCACCCGATGACCTACTACTCCAGTCCTCCCGATGACCCAGTCGGGAGCTCATCTAGGACCGGAGCCTGACGACCAGGACCTCTTCCTATCCCTGGATCAGGACTTCCCCAAAAATTATTTTTAAATTATGTGCTGATTTGATGAATTTGTAAGTGTGCATGTGAAAATAATTGTGGTTTTACTTATGCATTAAATTTGGTATTTTAAAGCATTTTCCAGTGGTTCTGTGAAGTTTTGAGGTGATTTGCTTGGGTATCAAAACTGTCATTTTAGCTTTATTTTGGGGAGCGACTGGACGCCAATCGACTGACCATAATACTTGAGTCAGTCACTTTTTGCATGTTTATGATTTTACAGATGCATATATATACTCCCCATCAATATATATATGTACGTACGCATATGTATGTAAACAAAAAAAGCAAATAAAAATTTGTGTCATTGGTATTACCCTTAAAGAAGAAAGAAGAAAGTAAAATAATAAAGTAAATGACAAAAATTGCACACAATTTCACACAAATTGTGTTTTCTTATAACATGCAAAAGTAAGCATATAATAGCGGTATCCTCGCAGAAAAGGAAAATTCCTAAGAAGGAATGAATTAGTTGCAACGGTATTACCATTAAAGAATGAAAGGAAATGAAATAAAACTAAACCAAAATAACAAGCTTTTCTAGGAATAAATAAAAAGAAAAATAATAGTGCAATTTTCACAGTCTAATATAGTTTACACACATATTGTATAGTACTTGCGTGTATACTTATTAACACACAAAAATATAACATGTTCTAAAGAACAATGAAGTAGTGGCATTGGTACCGCCCTTTAAGAAGAAAGGAATGAAAAAATAAATCATGATAAAATTTGCACATAATTTACACACAAATTACACTTTTTATAGCTATGCAAGAACTAACATATACTAGTAAAATTTACATAAAAAATAAGTTTAGTGTCTTGTATTACCCTTAAAATAAGAGAGAAAGTGAAATAAAAACTTAAAACTAAAAATTCTTCAAGATTAGTACAAAAATTGCACTTTTTATAATATGTGAGAAGGAACATATAGTAGTGAAATATCCATACTCTAATATAATGTATACATGTAGTACTCCTGTGCATATATTTACACACACTCAACATCAAAAATACGCATAAAGAAAAATGAAACTCAACAAAAAAAACAAAAGCTAAAACCCACAAAAAAAATAACCAATAAAAGGAAAGAAAAAAGGAAAAGGAAAAATACATAGAAAAAGAAAACTAGAATAAATAAAATAAACCAAAAATACCCATAAGAAAGAATGAATATGTGGCATTGGTATTACCATTTAAGAACAAATAAAATGGGAAAACCAATCTAAAACAAACACTGACAAAATTTACACGAAACATACATAAAATATGCAAGAATAAGCATATAAAAGTGAAACTTTTGCAAAAATAAAATCTAGAACAAATGAATAGTGACATTTGTATTAACCTTAAAGTAATGAAGTAAAGATAAACAATATCAAAATAATGATTTTTTTTCTGAAAAGGAACGAAATAGTGGCGTTGGTATTTCCTTTAAGAAGAGAGAAACTTAAAAAAAATTGCGCACAACTTTGCACCAAAATTGCACTTTATCCTAATATGCGAAAATAATCATATAATGATATAATCATGAATTTTTGTTACATATTATATGGTACTTGTATGTATATAATTACACTCAGCCAAAAACCCACAAAAACAAAAATAGCCAATAAATAAAGGAAAAAAGGAAAAAGAAAAACGCAACCCAGAAGAAAAAAATGCGCCCAAGAAGCAATTCGACTGGGGTCAATCGATTACACACAGCCCAACCCAACAACAACAGGAGTAAACAGAGAAAAAAAACAGCACAGATCTCAAAGCGCATCCAACGAACAGAAAATCGACTGACGATAACATGAAAGTAGCTAAAGGTTTATTTTGTGGACATTTATAAACTGATACCACCGTTCAACTGGCTTAACCAAACATTGTTAAGAGGTTTCTTTCTACTACACAACCAAACCAAACAAAACTGAGATTTTCCCATTCCAGATACCTCCTGTCATCCAATACCAATTACGTTTATGTTACCAGAGTTGAACCAAACACGTCCGGAAAACTAACTACTAGATTCCCCTCAAACTCTTGTTTCTAACTTAAAAAAAACTCTTGTTTCTGTTCCATCGCGTCTGTAATCGCCTACACCCGTCTCCCCTCCATCGAGCCTGCCTCCTTCGCAACCTAGATGTTTCATCACCCGCCCTGGAGCTTATACTATGAACAAGGAAAGCTCGAGGTGTGGTCTGTGGCCTGTGGGGATGAAGGGTAGGGATGCAGGGCGGCGCCCGATCTGCCCCGCTTCCAGTTCAAAACGAGAAAAAAACTGTTTTAGCTAGATTAGAGTGCTTTAGAGTAATTTGTACTAGCTAACGCTTTTGCTGGACTTCGCGGGACGCCGCTCTGCACCCCTAATTTCAAGCGGTAGACTGTAGGGCAGCGGCGGGAATTGCGGCGGCGGGCAGGGAAGGCAGTTGTCGTGTTCAAAGTATCTGGTGGCACTGCTAGGTGCCAGGATCCTAGATCCGGGGCCGCGGCGAGCAGCGTTGGAGCCTCTCTCTTGTGATTTTTTTGGTTTTTTTGTAAAGAAATAACGAGCCTCCATAGTTCACCGTCTACATCTTTATTATCCCAAAACAGTGATAATGCGCTCCACATTCTAGCTAGCTTCATCCAAACAATTCTAAGATCAAGCAGCAAGAGAAGAGCCGGTGGGCGGGCATCTAGGTGGAGACGGCCAAACACTCGGCGAGCAGGAACCGAAGTCCTCGCGCACGAGGTATTTGTCATAATGCCAAAGAGAGAAAAATGATGGTAGAAGAAGAAGACAAATCCAAGTGCCTACATGGCAGTTTTTTTTTCCAACTCAGCCTGATGGACGGGTCCGACCAATTAGTAACGTCAGCAAAACGCTTAGCATTTTGGACCAGTGTTTTTTGCCTATCAATTCTTCGATTCGGTGCGAAGTGTCACGCTTGTAAAGTGGTGGTTTTCCGAGAGTTATGACGCGAAAGTGATGGTTTTATGCATTTTACTCTAGAGATTAGAGTAGGAGATCATACAGGAAAGCAAATTGACACTAGCTGGCTATTGTACTAATCAACAATAGGACTTCACACGATTCGTCTCAGGGTTCTGATTGAAGTGGCGTCTAAATATCAATTTGCTTTATTCTAGTGTTAACCAAAGTAGAATGGTTCTTGGAACTATGATTTAGTGCAGCAGCACTTCCTTCCAGCAGATGTAGTGGAAATAACCAAGATCAGAGTGTCTCTGAGGCAGGAGGAGAATATCATTGCTTGGGGGGCAGGGAAACACGGGGCTTTTTCGGTGAAAAGCGCATATGAGTTTGCTTTCGAGGAGCTGTACCGGAGTTCGGCGACGGGGTACAGCTCGGTTCCTGACGGTCGACGGAAGGGATGGCAACTGATTTGGAAGTGTGACATTCCTCCTTCAGTATGGAACTTTGCCTGGAGAGTGGCAATGGATTCATTGCCCACATGGCAAAACAAGCATAAACGGGGATTGGAAATTGATGGTTTATGCCCAATTTGCTCTACTGAAGTACTCCCTCTGTAAACTAATATAAGAGCGTTTAGATCACTAAAATAGTAATCTAAACACTTTTATATTAGTTTACAGAGGGAGTAGAAGATAATTTTCATCCCTTCTTCCGTTGCCCTCTGGCTCGGGAGTTATGGCACACCATGGCAGATGTATAGAATGTACCAGATATCACAACGATAGTATGCACGGGCAAAGAATGGCTACTTCATGTTCTGGATCCTTTACCAGAAGTCGAAAAAGCAATGCTCCTGCTGACCATATGGCGTATTTGGTTTGTCCGGAATGAGGTAGTCCATCACAAGCCCCCGCCTCCAGCTGAGACGTCAAAAAGATTCCTGGTGAGCTATCTTGACTCCATTTTAGGACTCAAATCTGATATACAAATGGATTATGGCAAGGGTAAAACTCCCCTCACTATACCACCGGTGAACACCACAAAACCGGCTCTGTCCAGGCGCTGGAAGAAGCCAGATGCTAGATGGGTCAAATTGAACACCGATGGTTCGTTCAGTACAGAGGGTGGAGCTAGTGCAGGAATGGTACTCAGGGACGACAGGGGCGCCATCATATTCTCGTCGTGTCGAGCACAGTTTTCATGCAGAGAAGTGTTGGAGAACGTTGCAGAAAATTAAAATTTTTCCTACGGTTTCACCAAGATCCATCTATGAGTTCATCTAAGCAACGAGTCAAGGGATATGCATCTACATACCACTTTGTAGATCGCGAGCGTAAGCGTTCAAAAGAACTGGGTTGAAGTAGTCGTTCTCGTCATGATCCTATCACCGGAGATTCTAGCGCCGAACGGACGGCACCTCCGCGTTCAACACACGTACGGAGCGGATGACGTCTCCTCCTTCTTGATCCAGCAAGGGGGAAGGAGAGGTTGATGATGATGGATCCAGCAGCAGCACAACGGCGTGGTGGTGGTGGAACAGCAGCACTCCGGTAGGGCTTCGCCAAGCACATGACGGAGGAGGAAGAGGTGTAGCAGGGGAGGGAGGCGCCAGAACTTCAGGGTGCGGCTGCCCCCTCCCCCCTCCCTTTATATAGGCCCCCAGGGGGGGCGCCGGCCCTAGGAGATCCAGTCTCCCAAGGGGGGCGGCGTCCAAGGGGGGTGGAGTACCCCCCAAGGCAAGTGGGGCGCCCCCCCCCCCCCCCCCCCCGCACCCTAGGGTTTCAACCCTAGGCGCAGGGGGTGGGCCAAGGGGAGCGCACCAGCCCACTATGGGCTGGTTCCCCTCCCCACTTCAGCCCTTGGGGCCCTCCGGGATGGGTGGCCCCACCCGGTGGACCCCCGGGACCCTTTCGGTGGTCCCGGTACAATACCGGGCGACCCCGAAACTTTCCCGATGGCCGAAATATCACTTCCTATATATAATTCTTCACCTCCGGACCATTCCGGAACTCCTCGTGACGTCCGGGATCTCATCCGGGACTTCAAACAACATTCGGTATACTACATACTCATATTCATACAACCCTAGCGTCACCGAACCTTAAGTGTGTAGACCCTACGGGTTCGGGAGACACGTAGACATGACCGAGACGGCTCTCGGGCAATAACCAACAGCGGGATCTGAATACCCATGTTGGTTCCCACATGCTCCTCGATGATCTCATCGGATGAACCACGATGTCGAGGATTCGAACAACCCCGTATACAATTCCCTTTGTCAATCGGTACGTTACATGCCCGAGACTCGATCGTCGGTATCCCAATACCTCGTTCAGTCTCGTTACCGGCAAGTCACTTTACTCGTACCGTAATGCATGATCCCGTGACCAAACACTTGGTCACTTTGAGCTCATTATGATGATGCATTACCGAGTGGGCCCAGAGATACCTCTCCGTCATACGGAGTGACAAATCCCAGTCTCGATCCGTGTCAACCCAACAGACACTTTTGGAGATACCTGTAGTGCACCTTTATAGTCCCCCAGTTACGTTGTGACGTTTGGTACACCCAAAGCACTCTTACGGTATCCGGGAGTTACACGATCTCATGGTCTAAGGAAGAGATACTTGACATTGAAAAAGCTCTAGCAAAACGAACTACACGATCTTGTGCTATGCTTGGGATTGGGTCTTGTCCATCACATCATTCTCCTAATGATGTGATCCTGTTGTCAATGACATCTAATGTCCATAGTCAGGAAACCATGACTATCTGTTGACCAACGAGCTAGTCAACTAGAGGCTCACTAGGGACATGTTATGGTCTATGTATTCACACGTGTATTACGATTTCCGGATAATACAGTTATAGCATGAATAAAAGAAAATTATCATGAATAAGAAAATATAATAATAACCCTTTTATTATTGCCTCTAGGGCATATTTCCAACAGTCTCCCACTTGCACTAGAGTCAATAATCTAGTTACATTGTGATGAATCTAACACCCATAGAGTTCTGGTGTTGATCATGTTTTGCTCGCGAGAGAGGTTTAGTCAACGGATCTGCGACATTCAGATCTGTATGTACTTTGCAAATATCTATGTCTCCATCTTGAACATTTTCACGGATGGAGTTGAAACGACGCTTGATGTGCCTGGTCTTCTTGTGAAACCTGGGCTCCTTGGCAAGGGCAATAGCTCCAGTGTTGTCACAGAAGAGTTTGATCGGCCCCGACGCATTGGGTATGACTCCTAGGTCGGTGATGAACTCCTTCACCCAAATTGCTTCATGCGCTGCCTCCGAGGCTGCCATGTACTCCGCTTCACATGTAGATCCCGCCACGACGCTCTGCTTGCAGCTGCACCAGCTTACTACTCCACCATTCAACATATACACGTATCCAGTTTGTGACTTAGAGTCATCCAGATCTGTGTCGAAGCTAGCGTCGACGTAACCCTTTACGACGAGCTCTTCGTCACCTCTATAAACGAGAAACATGTCCTTCGTCCTTTTCAGGTACTTTAGGATATTCTTGACCGCTGTCCAATGTTCCTTGTCAGGATTACTTTGGTACCTTCGTACCAAACTTACGGCAAGGTTTACATCGGGTCTGGTACACAACATGGCATACATAATAGATCCTATGGCTGAAGCATAGGGGATGACACTCATCTCTTCTTTATATTTTGCCGTGGTCGGGCATTGAGCCGAGCTCAATCTCACACCTTGCAATACAGGCAAGAACTCCTTCTTGGACTGATCCATTTTGAACTTCTTCAAAATATTATCAAGGTATGTGCTTTGTGAAAGACCTATGAGGCGTCTTGATCTATCTCTATAGATCTTGATGCCTAATATATAAGCAGCTTCTCCAAGGTCCTTCATTGAAAAACACTTATTCAAGTAGGCCTTAATGTTGTCCAAAAGTTCTATATCATTTCCCATCAAAAGTATGTCATCTACATATAATATGAGAAATGCTACAGAGCTCCCACTCACTTTCTTGTAAACGCAGGCTTCTCCATAAGTCTGCATAAACCCAAACGCTTTGATCATCTCATCAAAGCGAATGTTCCAACTCCGAGATGCTTGCACCAGCCCATAAATGGATCGCTGGAGTTTGCATACTTTGTTAGCATTCTTAGGATCGACAAAACCCTCCGGCTGCATCATATACAGTTCTTCCTTAAGATGCCCGTTAAGGAATGCCGTTTTGATGTCCATCTGCCATATCGCATAATCATAGTATGCGGCAATTGCTAACATGATTCGGATGGACTTAAGCTTCGCTACGGGAGAAAAAGTCTCATCGTAGTCAATCCCTTGAACTTGCCGATAACCCTTAGCGACAAGTCGAGCTTTATAGATGGTGACATTTCCATCCGCGTCCGTGTTCTTCTTAAAGATCCATTTGTTTTCTATCGCTCGCCGATCATCGGGCAAGTCAGTCAAAGTCCATACTTTGTTTTCATACATGGATTCTATCTCAGATTTCATGGCTTCTAGCCATTTGTTGGAATCTGGGCCCGCCATTGCTTCTTCATAGTTTGAAGGTTCACCGTTGTCCAACAACATGATTTCCAGGACAGGGTTGCCGTACCACTCTGGTGCGGAACGTGTCCTTGTGGACCTACGAAGTTCAGTAGCAACTTGATCCTAAGTACCTTGATCATCATCATTATTTTCCTCTTCAGTTGGTGTAGGCATCACAGGAACATTTTCCTAAGCTGCACTACTATCATGTTCAAGAGGTAGTACTTCATCAAGTTCTACTTTCCTCCCACTTACTTCTTTCGAGAGAAACTCTTTTTCCAGAAAGGATCCGTTCCTGGCAACAAAGATCTTGCCCTCGGATCTTAAGTAGAAGGTATACCCAATGGTTTCTTTAGGGTATCCTATGAAGACGCATTTTTCCGACTTGGGTTCGAGCTTTTCAGGTTGAAGTTTCTTGACATAAGCATCGCATCCCCAAACTTTTAGAAACGACAGCTTAGGTTTCTTCCCAAACCATAATTCATACGTTGTCGTCTCAACGGATTTAGACGGTGCCCTATTTAAAGTGAATCTAGCTGTCTCTAGAGCGTATCCCCAAAATGATATCGGTAAATCGCTAAGAGACATCATTGATCGCACCATATCCAATAGAGTGCGATTACGACGTTCCGACACACCGTTACGCTGAGGTGTTCCAGGTGGCGTGAGTTGTGAAACGATTCCACATTTTCTTAAGTGTGTACCAAATTCGTGACTTAAATATTCTCCTCCATGATCCGATCGTAAGAATTTTATCTTTCGGTCACGTTGATTCTCTACTTCATTCTGAAATTCCTTGAACTTTTCAAAGGTCTCAGACTTGTGTTTCATCAAGTAGACATACCCATATCTACTCAAGTCATCAGTGAGAGTGAGAACATAACGATATCCTCCACGAGCCTCAACGCTCATTGGACCACACACATCGGTATGTATGATTTCCAACAAGTTGGTTGCTCGCTCCATTGTTCCGGAGAACGGGGTCTTGGTCATTTTGCCCATGAGGCATGGTTCGCATGTGTCAAATGATTCATAATCGAGAGACTCTAAAAGTCCATCAGCATGGAGCTTCTTCATGCGCTTGACACCAATGTGACCAAGGCGGCAGTGCCACAAGTATGTGGGACTATCGTTATCAACATTACATCTTTTGGTATTCACGCTATGAACATGTGTAACATTACGTTCGAGATTCATTAAGAATAAACCATTAACCATCGGGGCATGACCATAAAACATATCTCTCATATAAATAGAACAACCATTATTCTCGGATTTAAATGAGTAGCCATCTCGTATTAAACGAGATCCAGATACAATGTTCATGCTCAAACTTGGCACTAAATAACAATTATTGAGGTTTAAAACTAATCCTGTAGGTAAATGTAGAGGTATCGTGCCGACGGCGATCACATCGACCTTGGAACCATTCCCGACGCGCATCGTCACCTCGTCCTTCGCCAGTCTCCGCTTATTCCGCAGCTCCTGCTGTGAGTTACAAATGTGAGCAACGGCACCGGTATCAAATACCCAGGAGTTACTACGAGTACTGGTAAGGTACACATCAATTACATGTATATCAAATATACCTTTAGTGTTGCCGGCCTTCTTGTCTGCTAAGTATTTGGGGCAGTTCCGCTTCCAGTGACCCTTTCCCTTGCAATAAAAGCACTCAGTTTCAGGCTTGGGTCCATTTTTTGACTTCTTCCCGGCAACTGGCTTACCGGGCGCGGCAACATCTTTGCCGTCCTTCTTGAAGTTCTTCTTACCCTTGCCCTTCTTGAACTTAGTGGTCTTATTGACCATCAACACTTGATGTTCTTTCTTGATTTCAACCTCTGCTGACTTCAGCATTGAAAATACTTCAGGAATGGTCTTCACCATCCCCTGCATATTGTAGTTCATCACAAAGCTCTTGTAGCTTGGTGGGAGCGACTGAAGGATTTTGTCAATGACCGTCTCATCCGGGAGGTTAATGTCCAGCTGGGACAGGCGGTTGTGCAACCCAGACATTTTGAGTATATGCTCACTGACAGAACTATTTTCCTCCATCTTACAACTATAGAACTTGTCGGAGACTTCATATCTCTCGACCCGGGCATGAGCTTGGAAAACTAGTTTCAGCTCCTCGAACATCTCATATGCTCCGTGTTGCTCAAAACGTTTTTGGAGCCCCGGTTCTAAGCTGTAAAGCATGCCGCACTGAACGAGGGAGTAATCATCAGCGCGAGACTGCCAAGCATTCATAATGTCTTGGTTCTCTGGGACGGGTGCATCACCTAGCGGTCCTTCTAGGACATATTGTTTCCTGGCAGCTATGAGGATGATCCTCAGGTTCCGGACCCAGTACGTATAGTTGCTGCCATCATCTTTCAGCTTGGTTTTCTCTAGGAACGCGTTGAAGTTCATGTTGACATGAGCGGCGGCCATTTGATCTACAAGGCATATTTGCAAAGGTTTTAGACTAAGTTCATGATAATTAAGTTCATCTTATCAAATTATTATAATGAACTCCCACTCAGATTAGACATCCCTCTAGTCATCTAAGTGTTACACGATCCGAGTCGACTAGGCCGTGTCCGATCATCACGTGAGACGGACTAGTCATCGTCGGTGAACATCTCCATGTTGATCGTATCTTCCATACGACTCGTGTTCGACCTTTCGGTCTCTGTGTTCTGAGGCCATGTCTGTACATGCTAGGCTCGTCAAGTTAACCCTAAGTGTTCTGCATGTGTAAATCTGTCTTACACCCGTTGTATGTGAACGTAAGGATCTATCACACCCGATCATCACGTGGTGCTTCGAAACGACGGACTTTAGCAATGGTGCACAGTTAGGGGGAACACTTTCTTGAAATTATTATAAGGGATCATCTTATTTACTACCGCCGTTCTAAGTAAACAAGATGCATAAAACATAATAAACATCACATGCAATTATATAGTAGTGACATGATATGGCCAATATCATATAGCTCCTTTGATCTCCATCTTCGGGGCTCCATGATCATCTTCGTCACCGGCATGACACCATGATCTCCATCATCATGATCTCCATCATTGTGTCTTCATGAAGTTGTCACGCCAACGAGTACTTCTACTTCTATGGCTAACGCGTTTAGCAATAAAGTAAAGTAATTTACATGGCGTTCTTCAATGACACGCAGGTCATACAAAAAATAAAGACAACTCCTATGGCTCCTGCCGGTTGTCATACTCATCGACATGCAAGTCGTGATTCCTATTACAAGAACATGATCTCATACATCACAATATATCATTCATCATTCATCACAACTTCTGGCCATATCACATCACATGACAATTGCTGCAAAAACAAGTTAGATGTCCTCTAATTGTTGTTGCATCTTTTACGTGGCTGCAATTGGGTTCTAGCAAGAACGTTTTCTTACCTACGAATAACCACAACGTGATTTTGTCAACTTCTATTTACCCTTCATAAGGACCCTTTTCATCGAATCCGCTCCAACTAAAGTGGGAGAGACAGACACCCGCCAGCCACCTTATGCAACTAGTGCATGTCAGTCGGTGGAACCGGTCTCACGTAAGCGTACGTGTAAGGTTGGTCCAGGCCGCTTCATCCCACAATACCGCTGAAGCAAGATAAGACTAGTAGCGGCAAGCAAGTTGACAAGATCCCACAACAAAATTGTGTTCTACTCGTGCAATAGAGAACTACGCATAGACCTAGCTCATGATGCCACTGTTGGGGAATGTTGCAGAAAATTAAAATTTTTCCTACGGTTTCACCAAGATCCATCTATGAGTTCATCTAAGCAACGAGTCAAGGGAGATGCATCTACATACCACTTTGTAGATCGCGAGCGGAAGCGTTCAAAAGAACGGGGTTGAAGTAGTCGTTCTCGTCGTGATCCTATCACCGGAGATTCTAGCGCCGAACGGACGGCACCTCCGCGTTCAACACACGTACGGAGCGGATGACATCTCCTCCTTCTTGATCCAGCAAGGGGGGAGGAGAGGTTGATGATGATGGATCCAGCAGCAGCACAACGGCGTGGTGGTGGTGGAACAACAGCACTCTGGCAGGGCTTCGCCAAGCACGTGACGGAGGAGGAAGAGGTGTAGCAGGGGAGGAAGGCGCCAGAACTTCAGGGTGCGGCTGCCCCCTCCCCCCTCCCTTTATATAGGCCCCCAGGGGGGGCGCCGGCCCTGGGAGATCCAATCTCCCAAGTGGGGCGGCGGCCAAGGGGGGTGGAGTACCCCCCAAGGCAAGTGGGGCGCCCCCCCACCCTAGGGTTTCAACCCTAGGCGCAGGGGGTGGGCCAAGGGGGGCGCACCAGCCCACTATGGGCTGGTTCCCCTCCCCACTTCAGCCCTTGGGGCCCTCCGGGATGGGTGGCCCCACCCGGTGGACCCCCGGGACCCTTTCGGTGGTCCCGGTACAATACCGGGCGACCCCGAAACTTTCCCGATGGCCGAAATATCACTTCCTATATATAATTCTTCACCTCCGGACCATTCCGGAACTCCTCGTGACGTCCGGGATCTCATCCGGGACTCCGAACAACATTCGGTATACTGCATACTCATATTCATACAACCCTAGCATCACCGAACCTTAAGTGTGTAGACCCTACGGGTTCGGGAGACACGTAGACATGACCGAGACGGCTCTCGGGCAATAACCAACAGCGGGATCTGGATACCCATGTTGGTTCCCACATGCTCCTCGATGATCTCATCGGATGAACCACGATGTCGAGGGTTCGAACAACCCCGTATTCAATTCCGTTTGTCAATCGGTACGTTACATGCCCGAGACTCGATTGTCGGTATCCCAATACCTCGTTCAGTCTCGTTACCGGCAAGTCACTTTACTCGTACTGTAATGCATGATCCCGTGACCAAACACTTGGTCACTTTGAGCTCATTATGATGATGCATTACCGAGTGGGCCTAGAGATACCTCTCCGTCATACGGAGTGACAAATCCCAGTCTCGATCCGTGTCAACCCAACAGACACTTTTGGAGATACCTGTAGTGCACCTTTATAGTCACCCAGTTACGTTGTGACGTTTGGTACACCCAAAGCACTCTTACGGTATCCGGGAGTTACACGATCTCATGGTCTAAGGAAGAGATACTTGACATTGAAAAAGCTCTAGCAAAACGAACTACACGATCTTGTGCTATGCTTAGGATTGGGTCTTGTCCATCACATCATTCTCCTAATGATGTGATCCCGTTGTCAATGACATCTAATGTCCATAGTCAGGAAACCATGACTATCTATTGACCAACGAGCTAGTCAACTAGAGGCTCACTAGGGACATGTTATGGTCTATGTATTCACACGTGTATTACGATTTCCGGATAATACAGTTATAGCATGAATAAAAGACAATTATCATGAATAAGGAAATATAATAATAACCCTTTTATTATTGCCTCTAGGGCATATTTCCAACAAGAAGCACTGGAAGCAGAGTTATACGCGTGCATGGAAGATCTATCTCTATCAATCCAGCGTTCAGAGCTCCCAATTATCGTGGAGATGAACTCCATGGTGGCCATGAAGATGATTCAAGCTCAGGATGTGGATAGATCTTTATATTCAGCCGTTATTAGAGAGATTCACTATTTAATGTCTCTTCGTAGAACTTGTATTACTTCTGTTGATCGATCTCAGAATAAGGTTAGCGACAGTTTAGCGTCGTTTGCGAGGGTTGAAGGAAGAACTATGACCTGGCTTGGGTCAGGACCTTCGAATTCCGTAAAGTTAGCCCTCGCTGATTGTAACTTCAATGATTCTGAGTAATACAAGTTTTCTACCCGCAAAAAGAAACCAAAGTAGAATATGCAACAATGTATAGCAACTCTGGTGCGTGCTGAACTATAGCGAGATTTAGGTCTTTATCGCCCTAGCAAGTAAAGGACGCTTCGAACCTGGAGGCGGCGTCGGTGATGATGCCAGTGCCAGCTCCTAGCCGCAAGCGTGTTTCCGGTCAGAGCCGTGCGCCGGCCGGAGGGAGAGCGAGGCGAAGTGATCTGGCGGCGACGTTTCCTCGGCAATTCCTATTTGGGGCTGCAGGCACCGGTTTCTACTGTTTTTGCTAACCGGCGCCTGCAGCAGGTACTTGCAACAACCACCGCACCAACATGCCCGATGTGATAACCTCTTCTTCCAACATTTCTTATATCTCTTCCCTTTTTGGTTTTTTCTGTTTTTTTTTCTTTTTTCTTCTTCCTAGTTCGATGATATCTTTCAAATTTGTGAACTTATATTAAAATGGATGAACTTTTTTCTCAAAATTGATTATTTTTTTATTCAATCCAATGATTTTTTTTCAAATTTGTTGATTTTTTTGAAAATCCAAAATTCATGAACTCTTTTCGATTTTGATGAACTTTTTTCAAATTTTGATGAACTTTTTCCAAATCGGTGAACTTGTTCAATGAACTTTTTTAAAAAAATGGATGAACTTTTTTCAAATTCGATGAACCTTTTTCAAATCGATGATTTTTTCGAAATCAATGAACTTTTTTTCGAATTCAATGAACTTTTTTCAAAATCAATTAACCTTTTTCCAATTTTGATGAACTTTCCAAAATTTTGATGAACTATTTTTTTTTCAAATTGGTAAGCTTTTTTCGAAATGTGATGAACCTTTTTTCATAAAAAAACTAATTTTTCCAAATTGTTTTCAGATAATTCTAAAATCTAATAAATAGTGCGGATACAATGGTTCTTAGACATTTTGCGTTCCTATTAAACACTTGCGCTTGGCAGCTCTGGTGGTTTGGATGTCCTGCCATGGCGTGGGATCGATTCCTCGTATGTGCCCCTTTTTTTTTTAAAGCTGCTATATTACACCTCAACAGTCAAAGGAATACATATAATATCAGGTGTTCCTGTTAGCCAAAGATGGCGGCCACGAGCTAGAGAAGTTGCAGCTTTAGCAAGCGCATGGGCTTCCAGTCCAGATGAAGTGAACATCCTTAGCTTGGTCTTGATCTCCTCCACAGCCACTTTGCTAGACCCCATGTAAAGTTCTGTGACATGTTTAACTGTGGCCAAGCAATCTGTTACTATCTGAACTTTCTGAACATTCAGGTCTAGTGCGAGAGACAGCCCCTCGCTACACGCTTCTGCTTCAAGGATTTCTGGGTTTGTCATATCAACAGTCACCGCCGAGGCACCCAGAAGCATACCTGTGTGGTCTCGGCAAACCGCTGCTATGGCGCCTCTGTCGCCGTTGCGTAAGAGCGCAGCATCAACATGATTTTTCACCCATCCTGTGACAGGTGGTGTCCACTTCTGTACACTTCTGGACTGGCCAGCCCGACTAATATGCTTCTGTTTCTCAGGTAATAGCGCTAGATCTCCCATATACTCCCTCCGTTCCCAAATAATTGTCTTTCTAGCCATCTCAAATAGACTACAACATACGGATGTGTGTAGACATGTTTTAGAGTGTAGATTCACTCATTTTGCTCCGTATGTAGTCACTTGTTGAAATCTCTAGAAAGACAATTATTTAGGAACGGAGGGAGTAGTTCTGATGAATCTCCAGGTTGATGGTGGCCACTGATACTGTTGTTCGTGTATTGCTTTTCTCCTCGCCCACCAAATAGACCACAAACCGACGATAGCCTTGATAAATTGCTCATCCGAAGCAGAATCTTGCAGTTCTGTCAGCCATAACCGCGCATCATCTGTGGTGATGGCCACCATATGCTCAACGAGCTCCTCATCCAGCAGGGACCATACACACTTTGCCATCGGACATTCTATCAGTGCATGCTTCCAGCTATCCACGGCCCCACTATATAATTTGCAGACATTCGTATGAGCACTTTTTCTTCGGTACAACACCCCTTAAACACATCAACAGTGGAGATCTGTTTATACCTCTTCATAATAAAGGATATGATGGTCTTTTTTTGTTTTTTTAGTTGATGATGATCTTTTTTTTTCGTCGACACCCAACCCCCGCCGGACTGGGACGGGTCCAATGGTGATGGCTGTAGTAAACACACCCCTTCACGGGATGTAAAAGTTGAAAAGAAAAATAAATCAAGTGGAGATATTAGGATTCGAACCGCAAACCTCTTGCAGCAAGCCTCACCAGTTGACCTGACTAATGACTATGTAAAGTGATGACCGTGAAATCTTAAAAACTAGCACCAAAGAATGCGCCTCTTCGCGGGCTGTGAAAAATCATAAAAAAAACCCAGCTAGGAATCTAACCACATATCTCTTGCAACAACCGTGAGTGGCATACCAGTTAAGCTGACTAATATTTGTGCAAAACGAGGAATGCACATACTTAAGAACTAACACTAATACAGAATTTAGGTACCTTTTCAAAAAATTCAAACATTTGTTGGAAATTTTGAATTTTTTTTACAAATCAAATAATGTTTTAAAATCCAACAGTTTTTGAAAATTTCAGTTTTTTAGAAGCATGACATATTTCGAAAATTTGAACAACATTTTTTAGAAGTATGAACATTTCAGAAAAAAGATATATGTTAGTTCAAAATGTTAAGTATATTGTTTTGAACAACATTTTCAATAATTTGAAAGAGACATGAGGAGCGTGCAAACTTAAGAAGTAACTTTCTGAACAATTTCATGAACACAACTTGAACAGTTGCTTTCTTTCTGGCTTATTATGTGGCAAATGTAACTTCGTGAAGTTTTAGGCCAGTTTTTCATGTTTCTTAAAAACGAGCTTTATTCTGTTTTTTTTCCTTTTTTATTTCATTTTTCCTTTGTTTTCCTTTTTATTTTTCCTGTTATTTGAAATGTGTGAAACTTTTAAAATAAAAAATCATGACTTTGTTCTCAAATTTTTCAATCCTCTTCAATTTATCGAGCTTATTTTTCCAACTTTTTAGGTGGACTTTTTTGGAAAATTTTCAACATGAATATGTTTTTTAGCATTGAGGAACTTATTTCAAATCCACAATAGCTTAGCTGGTTTAGCTCTCATGTGGGGAACAAAGCATGCATTGGGCCATTTGTATCCTGCATGGTTGGACACGCACGTGCGATTGAGCCTTTGGTGTTGGGTGACACGTGAGAGGGGGGCTCATACTGGATGCCTGGATTTCAGTTTTTTCTTTCAGTTATACGGTTTAATACCGAACCTGATTTGAATTCGGTTATTAAAAAGAAACAAAAATGTTTTTGGACATTCCTAAAATAAACCCAACATTTGCAAGCAGGTGGGCATGCCCATGATAGGCATCCATGCCAGGTTTGAAAGATTTCTGACACCGTATGCAAGTCATGGCACCACCGGCCATTTATCAACATTTTTTGACCGAGAAAGCTCTAGAAAAGGCAAACTTGTCAAAACCCAGGCAACTTGGACCGGTGCATTGAATTGGTGGTAAAAGGCCATGAAAAAACTGGGGCCAATTAAAGGATGTTGAGAAGCAACGTGCTCTCAGCCGGACTTTTTTAGCCTACTCGGACACTCTCCGTTTAACATGGTCTATTTGGACATTCTTGAAATGACCCCAATTTTCCAAGCAGGTGGGCATGCCCAAGGTAGGCATACATGCCAGGTTTGAACAATTTCCGACACCGTATGCAAGTTGCGACACGTCCAATCATTTATCGATCTTTTTTAAACAAGAAAACACCAGAAAATGTAAAACTTTTCGAAAACCCAAAAAACTTGACATGGTGCCTTAAATTGGTCATACAAGCCATGAAGTAAATTGGGGCCATTTCAGGATGTTTAGAACAATGTGCTCATGGCCTATACAGACACTCTCCATTGAGCATTGTGTTTTTTGGGACATTCTTGTAACGATCCCAACTTTTGCTAGCAGGTGGGCATGCCCATGGTTTGCATGTATGCTAGGTTTGAAGGGAAAAAGTATTTAAAAATCATAATTAAAAATAGTTACTTAAAATTGTCATATTTGTGAATTATTTTCTGTTTTTGCGAGCGTCAATGGGCCAGCCCAGTCGGCCGGCCTCCTGCGTGTGTTGCTGTCTATTTGACGCTACTCTTAAACCATATGGAATTTCCTAATTGACACTCGTCGCATGAAGTTGTCAACCAAATGAATAGAATGAGCGAAGCAAATAACTTATGGTCTCACCTATTGAGCATCCTTAGTGACCACTGAACCTTCAATATTTTGAATATTTTTAAAACCAATTTTCAGAATTTCAAAATATTCATATTTATTAGTCAATGTTCAAAAAAATAAGAAAATGTTCATAACTTCAAAAAAATTGTACACGTCTTCAAATTTTGTTTGTCATTTCTCAAAAAATAATCAAGAATTTCAGAAAAAGTTTGTGTTTTCCAAAAATTGTTCAAAATGTGTTTATTCAAAAATTTCACAACTGCTAGGGAAATGATTGGGATTTCAAAAAATGTTCATGTATTATAATTTGTTTGGAGTTCAATCAATGTTCCCGTTTTCATATTCTTTTCAAAAAAATTCAAAAAATGATAGTCTTATGCTTCTGTTACAAAAATGTTTGTTGTTTCTCCATTTCTTGTCTGCAGTTGCAAAAAACGTTCATCGTTCCAACATTTGTTTGTGTTTCCATAGAATTTTGGAATTATAAAAATGTTCCGTTTTTAAAAAATATTCGCGTTTCAGAGTTGTTCATGGTTTTAAGAAAATGTTTCACTTTATTATATATTTGTTCAAAAATCGGAAAAGTGATTGGGATTCGCAAAAAATCACGTTTTGTTTTCAAAAAGAATATTTTACGTTGGAAGTTTTTAAAAATATTCTGCGTTGTTCTTGTCCTTAAGGCTTCGCGCTGCAATTTAGGAAAAAACGGTTGCTAGGCGAGCTGGTTGTACCACGTTGCCGTAGTCCGGAGTTCCGTGCATATACGACTACACACCATAGATATAGGAGTAAGTATGACTTGTGAGATGACTATATTACCCTTTATACGTTTTAGCGGCTTGTACCGAAGCGGGTCGCGTGTATCAGACATATGTCGCTGGAAACGAACCCCCTCCGTGGGGATTGAGTTATGTGACCGTCTCCATGCAAAGTTCTTCAGTTTCGCTTGCATCCTAGTGCCCCATAGAGTACACCATTGCTTCTTTGTTGCTTGCTAGTCGGACATGTTTCCAGTCCCCTCCAGCCACTCTTCTCTTCTGCGCTTTGTTTCCTTGAGCATTCTATAGCATGATCTCACAGAAAAAAGGCCATTGTGCTCATAGTGCCACACCCAGCTATCTTCCATTGGGATTGATGACAATGGGATATTAAGTATTTCAGAAGCATCTATAGATTGCATATGTTGTTCCACACGATCCCTATTCCATCTCCTCTCCACAGTATCTATCAACTCAACCACATTCTTTGGAGGGTTTAAACTATTCGGGTGAAGAGCTCTCATCATAAAATTCCTAGGGATCCAATTCTGATTCCAGATGCTCGTTGATTTCCCATCTCCGATTCTTCTGATTAAACCCTTCTTAAGCACTTCCTTTCCTTCATAGATTGCTCTCCATATCTGTGATGGATGATTTCCTAGTTCAGATTCCAGAATATCACAAGAGGGATAGTAGACTGACTTAAGTAATCGGGCACTTAAGGATTCAATATCTTGAGTTAGGCGCCATGCTTGTTTGGCCAACATTGCAAGGTTGAACAAATGTGTATCTCGAAACCCCAATCCGCCCATGTACTTTGGCATAGTTAGCACATCCCAAGACACCCACGCTGCTTTCCTTTCTCCGTTTTTACTCCCCCACCAAAATTTCCGAAGCATTGTATCGATAGTTTGGCATAAGCCTCTTGGAAGTAGGAAGCAAAACATGGAGAAAGTGGGAATCGCCTGAGCTACCGACTTAATCAACACCTCTTTACCTGCTGCAACAAGGCACTTTTCAATCCATCCTTGGATTTTCACCCATAAACGGTCCTTTATATACTTAAATGCCCCATTAGTAGATCTTCCTACCTCCGTAGGCAGCCCCAAATATTTCTCTCACAACGATTCATTAGTGACTTCCAGGATCCCCTTCACCACACCTCTCCTTCCTTCAGGACAACCCTTCCCAAATAAAATGCTTTACTTCGAGAGATTAATTCTTTGCCCCAACGCCTCATAATATTGCTGGATAGTGTCACGGACCATTGTAGCACCTTCCGTGCTAGCCTTGAATAGAAAGTAAGCAATCATCTGCAAATAACAAATGATTTACCAGAGGTGCTGACGGTGCAATCACTACTCCCTTTATATTTTCATTACTACTCTTGGAATTTAATAAACAAGAGAGGCCTTCAGCTGCTAGTAAAAATAAGTATGGGGATATGGGGTCTCCCTGTCTTATACCTCGTGAAGGTTTGAAATCCTCTGTCCTGTTGCCATTTACAAGAACTGAAAATGAGACAGATGAGACACAATTCATGATCTTGCTTACCCATGAACTCCGGAAGCCAAGTTTGATCATCACAACCTCCAAATACTCCCACTCCACGTGATCATATGCCTTCATCGTATCCATCTTTAGGGCACAATGTACATTCTTCTTACTCCTAGAACGTTTCATAAAGTGCAAACATTCGTATGCAGCTATGATGTTGTCGGTGATTAACCTTCCAGGTACAAACGCAGACTGCTCACGTGAAATAATCTCCGGCAAAATTCTTTTCAAACGGTTAGAGTGTACCTTTGATATGATCTTAAAAATCACATTGCACAAACTAATCGGGCGAAACTGAGTTAAGGAGGTTGGATTTAATACCTTAGGGATCAAAACAATGAAAGTCCTATTAACCACCTCCAGAGACTCTTCCCCATTAAGCACTCTTAGAACAACCTTGGTAACTTCATCACCACAAACACCCCAGTTTTTCTGAAAAAAGTGTGCTGGGAAGCCATCTGGTTCCGACGCCTTTGTCGGGTACATCTGAAATGATGCTTCTTTCACTTCAACATCCTTGTACGGGGCACATAGCATTTCATTCATTGCATCATCCACCTTCATGGGTATATGTGATAGAACTTCCTCCATGCCTATGGTACCCTCAGAGGTATACAGATTTTTATAAAACTCATTTGCCATATTTTTTTATTTCTTCCTCATCATTACCTACTATGTCGTCATGTCTAATGAGATTCGATATACGGTTTCTTCTCCTTCTCATGCTAGCCTTCAAATGAAAAAACTTTGTGTTGCCATCACCTTCTGCTAGCCACTGAATTCTTGACCTTTGTCTCCACATGACTTCTTCCCTAAAGTTTAGCTCAACAATCCTTTCTAATACTTTAGTCTCCTCATATGATGGCCCCACTCTGGATACATCAGACTGCAGCTCAGCAAGCCGTCATTTAAGATGACGGAGCTCAGCTCGGACATGGCCGAACGTTTTGGAACCCCAGTTTGACATTGTTCTAGTTAGCCAGTCCAGTTTTGCTTTGAAATCCTTCAGTGTCACTCCTTTTTCCATAGACCAAACCCGATCCACCATAGGATAAAAATCATCATGGGTTTCCCACATTCTCTCGTACCGGAACAATTTCTCTGTAGCAATACAATTTCTTATCTCTTCTAGCTCATTACAAAGAACAATTGGAGAGCGGTCTGACTTTGCTGCTTGAAGATGACAGAGTGATGCAAAAGGGAACCTACTGCTCCATTCAGAACTGGCAAAGGCCCTGTCAAGCCGCACCCTACAATATTGTCCTCCTTGTACCTTCTTCTCAAAAGTCCAGTCAAGGCCTTTATAGCCTATGTCAGCCAAGCCGCACACATCCACGACCTCTCTAAACCCTGCCATCTGGGCACCATCTCGCTCATTTGGACCTAGTTGTTCTTCTCTTATCAAAATCTCATTAAAGTCACCTATGCACAGCCATGGAAGAGTCGATTCACCTCGCAGCCTTGTCATAGTATCCCAAGTATTTTGTCTAAGTGATCTATTTGCTTCACCATAAAAGCATGTTAACCGGCAATCCTCCTTCCCTGGTTCAGCAACCCAAGCATCAATGTGATAACGAGAGAAATTTTTAACTCTAATATTCAGCCCATCCTTCCAAAAAACTGCCAAGCCTCCACTCCCCCCACTGCTAGCCACCGCAAAACCCCCTTCGAAACCCAAAGTTGTCGTCAGGCCTTCCACACGCTGTTTTGATAGTTGTGTTTCCACAATACAAACCACCGACGGCGCACACTCCTGAATGAGCTCCCGGAGCTCTCGGACCGTCGCGGGGTCGCCAATCCCACAACAGTTCCAACACAACGTTCTCATTGGGCTTGGCGGCCACCCACACGGGATACCGCCTCGGTCAAAAGATCATCTTGCTCTCCCTCATCACCTTCACCCTGACGCCTCCTTTTAACAATTGGCTGTTTACCCGGTGTCCCTGTGACAATATCATTGTTATCCGGGGTCGACTCAATCATCAAAATCTTCTCAGCAACAATGCCCGGCTGGACCGGCACGGGCGGTTGTCCTGCTACATTGACAGTTCCATCAGAGCTCACCAGGCGCTTCCATGCATTTGGTACCAGAACACCAGACCGTACATCTTGTGAGCTATACTCCATGTCAGTAGGTTCGTTACCGTCTCCTTCCTCGTATGTGCACCTTTTCGTGTTTTTCGTGAGAGTTTTTTACTAGGCCGCGCGTCTGTTCGTGGGCCGGCCCATGAGGTGGCGAGGTGGGCGCGTTGCAGGCGCCAGGTACCTGTTCAGGTGCTTAAGGCGCTGAACAGGAGCTCCCTGTTTCCTGAGGAAAGCGTGGCCACGGGCGGCTGGAGCTGGGCCTGGGACTGGCCCGTATAAAATGGTACATTTTGGGCTGATCCGGTTACATTTGAACGTTACAGCAGACCAATTGCATACCAAAATGTGGCCGTGCGTTCCTCTAAAAAAATAAAAATAAAGAAGTAGCTAAAAATGCAATAAAGTTCTATATGAAAAAAAATCCATGTTAAAAAATCATTAGCAGAGTATTTATTTGGCTAATGATGGTTTTCTAGTACAAATTTCCCAACCATGAAAAAAAAATCGAAGAAGACACCAAAATTACAAGTACGTCAAATAAAATGACAAAAAGATAATAACTGGATTTTATGGATAGTTATGTCAATCAAATGTAAATTTAAATTTGAAATAAGGCTTGCAGAAATCTAGAAACCCATAAAATTTTCATTCCTTTGAAAAATCCAGCCAAAAGCAGGAAAAACAATCATATTTATCTAAATAAATAAATTTGTTTAACATTCCACTATTTTTAAGTCATCACAAGAATCTTGTCTTAATCGAATTGAAATACATCATACATTATTGGATGGCGAAGTATAAAAATAACATGCTTCCACTTTCCCACACAAAAAAGAGAAACTTCTTGTGGCTGAGTTATCTGCAAAACTAGAAGTTCGCATTATAAAACTCAAACTTTGTGCTGGTCTTTCTCGAGAAATCATGGGCAAGCTCGCTCAACTCTTTTGTCAGCACCGGCGTGCCACAGTAGAATACTCCTGTGTGATCCAAGAACCGGAGTTAGCGTTAACTCCTAAATGTAACGATATGTGCTAATGTGCGGGAATAAAAATTTGATGTTTATTGATCACTCTAGTTGTTCACTGCCCACAAAGTATGTATTTAGTTTTGATACTGACCAACGCGTTGTTCACTGTGCCTGAGGGCAATGCGCTCATAGACACCCCGCCAGTTTGGTCGGCCGAAATGGGTCTTGACGCGAGCACCGGAGACCACGTCGACGCCGTGCTTGGCGTGGTTAAGGGACTGGAGCAAGGAGATGAGCGCCGACCGGTTGTCGCCCTCCTCGTAGACGTTGCTGCAGTAGTTATGGAGCTCGATGACACCCTCATTCCCCATCTCCACCATCTCGTCCATGAATCCACGAAACCACTCAAAGGAGGCTTGCTCCCGGGTGATCCAGTAGAAGTAGGAACGACAAGTTTGGGGGGTGCTAGATTCGCCATCCCTGCAGTTGGGTAGCTTCATGTTGTTGACGATGTCCTTGACGAGGGGAGATCATGGTGCGGCACCGACGCTGGTCCCCACTAGTAGCACGGTGTCATACTGCTTGTAGTCCTGCGTCGGGGCACTATATGGCCCGTCTATCACCACTTTCAGCCGATACAATTAGGACACACATTTCATTAAACTTGCGTGTACCCTTCAAGATTGATTGTTTTTATCTTATACCCAAAGTCTCGCGCACACACACCCAAGCACGTCGAAGACGAATTAGATCTCTTATTGGTATTGCACGTGACACACTTACACGAGCGCGCACGCACGGCAGGTAGGCGCACTGCGCACAAGCACGAGCACACACGTACATCGCACGCATGCACGCATGCAAACGTGCACGCGCAACACACACATGCGCACAGACGCAGAGATAAAAGACTAAAATATACCATATATAAGGATATGGAAGAAAATACACAAAAGTAAGGTGGGGCGTGACTGAACCGAAAAAAAACACATGGCCTAATAATAGCAAAAGCGAACTGAAAGTAGTTTGAGTATTTTTTTTCTTTTTGCGAGATCAAAAGGGTTTTATTTCATCATGGTAGAGCTACAATCCTTAGGCAAAAAATCCTCAATACATGGGGGTCCTCTACCGAGCCACATAGCTGTAGCCCGCCCAGAGCGACTATACCTTGCCAGGCAATTTGCAACACTATTTGCGACCTATGAAGTTTCTGTGGAATAAACACCCCATCGATCATTAGGGTCTTAGTTAACAACGAGCCAATTCCTATAACCTCTTGAGATGGCTTCTAGATCCCATACAGCCAAAGTCGAGAAGATTTGCTAGGTAATAATTTGTGTGGCTACTTCAAGGAAAAACATGGGATGTGTTTCTGTGATGCATGTTATCAAATATGTACCTCGGATTGGACGAGCTGTCAAGGCCATACTCCACCCGGATCATCTCGCTCTTCTCCTCTATTGGTGTCGGGCAAACCTGCGATTCATACGTCGCCAAGCAACCCGCACATTGATTAGACCAGGTTGAGAATGTACATGGTTTTGGAGCTTTTAGGGAATGAATGAATGAGGTCGATGTGATTAAGTGCATCTCCAGCAGATCACATAAACTCATTTGCTATCATAAAAACTGCTATATTTTTCCAAATGCTCCACTAGATGACCCAATAAGGGCATGGCCATCGCTCCACTCTGGAAGATGCTCCAGCTATTCACGTTGGATTCTACAGTCCAGCTCATATGAACCTGTTGCTTGCAGACCAAAGTGGTCTCCTGCAGAAGAACCCGTCTCTTGGCTGACAAAAGCTAGAGAAAATGGCCAGAATGACCTTGCTCGTGCCCCTTGCTTGAGTAAAAAATAATGGATGGGTCCCACTAAAAGGGTGGCTAGTGTTGAGTAATCAATGTCACAACGGTGGCCTCATATTGTCTCGCTGAGATGGAGTGCACTGGGGCAGCACCTGGTGCTGCTACCATTGCTCATGCCCTAAGGGCATGGCCAACAATCCACCGTGGACATCTGCCCCAGCTATCCATGTCGGCTCGAGTGGTCCAACATGAAGTATTGTGCTGCTTGTAGAGTCAAGCTGGTTCTTGCAGAATAGTCGGGCCTTACAAAAGAGGAAAAGGTAAAGAGACGGCAAGACAAGTATAGGCATACAAGGGCTCTGTACGATGTGTGACCTTCAGCCACGCTTGGGAATTGATTAAAAAATGGAGGGAGAGATTGAGTGTGGGCCTAGTGAGGCCCCTATGCTTTGGGTGGTTACCACTTCCCGGTGCTGCTCTAACACATTTATCTATTGAGAAAGGCTGGGGCAACATCAAAGTGATGCTTCCATAGTACAGGCCCTAAGCGGTTTGCTATCTATGCAAATGTCAGGTAATAGTCTAAATTTCTCTTTCATCTTACCTAAAAAATGATTAGAGCATCTATAATTGGACCCGTCAAATCTTCACCAAATTTTCGGACAGACAACCTGGTCACCGCCCGAATAGAAGAAGTCACCCAATCGGACCCAGCAAAGCCAGCTCTGGACTGTGTAACACCCCTCAAACTCAGCTCATACGTGGGATGGATATGAAGAGGCTTGGATGCATCCATCACCTCAGATCCGACAAGCCAAACTCATATCAAATCTCTTCAAATCGTCCCCAGCCTAGTCCGACCAGCCCTCTTCCTCGTTTGCACCGCCCCTTCCTAGCTCCGATGCCACCCCAACTCCTAGCTTCGCTGTTGTCCTCAACCCACAATGCTGCAACCAGAGGCCCCAACCCAAAGCGCCATTGTCTTTGCCATCAGCGACGCCGCCTTGGTACGTCCTACTACTTCGGACATATACATCGCCCTCTATGTGTTTGAATGAAATGTTCAAGCTATTTTTCTTATTCTTTTGCTTATTTGTAGGTAAACAATGGATGCGTCGGATGATGACTATGGGAACAAAGACCTCGACATAATTCATGCATAAAGAGTTCGTCGGAGTCGGACGATTAAGATGCTGAAATCATGACGATGAGCACCCAGGAAGAAAGGGAAAAGCAAGAGGAGCATGTTCCAAACTTCTAGGGTTTGATAAAGGTAACAATCAAGTTCTAGATTCTTCCGATCTTATCTCTACTACATTAAAGCTGTTTTTAGGTGACCAAATTTCTGTAGTCTGTTTGAGATGCTCTGACCTTTAGGAAGACGTTGTGGAGCTCCTTGGTCCAATCACCGAGCGTCCTGATGTGGACACTGAGGTGCTCGTCCCGTGGCGCCGACGTGATGTAGAACGGGTGCCTGCACGTTCGTTCATTCATCCATTAATTTTCGCTTCAGTTAATTAAGCAAGTCATGGCCGGGGATGCCGTTGGCTACTCACCACTGGGATCGTGAGACGGCAGGACAATTGAAGAAGATGTACTGCCCGCTCTTGTAACTGAACCCCAGCGGCTTGTTGAAGCGCAGCGACAGCGCGCTCGCAGGGTCAGGGTACACGGCCACCTCCAGTATGTCCACCGACCGCGCGCTGCACCGGAGCGGCCGCGCCATTCGGTCGCACGCGTACAGGGCCTGCCGGCGCCAGTTGCCCCCCAGGGAGTAGCGAGCACGCCTGTACCACCGCCGGAGCGTGCTGGGCTCCGCCGCCCTCGGGTGGAGGTGCAGGCTCAGTTTGCTGCTGAGGGCTGTTCCGGTCGGCTTCGCCGTCTGCAGCAGGAGACTCTCCAGCTCGAACAACTGTAAATCGATTCATCCCACGACATGATCAGTCACACGCCGATGCAGCACGGATGATTAATCTCATGTGGCAAGGGAATTGCGCCATTGTTGTTTGGATCAAAATTAAGGCAACCGGGAACAACTACGTCTCAGTTACCTGGATGTGGCCGAGGTCGTCAGGGTCCAGCTCCTCCATCATGAGCCGGGCGTACTTTTGGGACTGTTGTGTGTCCATGGTTAGTTTGTTTGCATTCGCGCTCAGCATGATCATCTGCATACCAGAGCACAACAACAAAATAATGTAAATATTTTTGGCAGTTCTATTAATGCAAAATCTTAAACCATGAAATAAATATGCAATGTACTCCCTCGTTTCTTTTTAGTCCGCATATAAAATTTGGTCAAAGTTTGACTAAATTTATATTAAGAAATATCAGCATTCACAATACAAAACCAATATTATTAGATACATTATGAAATTAATTTTCATACTGTATAATTTTAATATTGTAGATGTTGATATTTTTTTATATAAATTTGGTCAAACTTTGCTTAGTTTGACTTATACAAATCTTATATGCGGAGTAAAAAGATATGGAGGAAGCATATTAAAAAATAAGAGCTAATCAATGATTACTGGTTTGACAATACGTGTGGACTTGTAGGAAAATGACATGTCAAAGTCATGAGAATGTCCACCCTTGATGCCGCCCTCCAGCGACACCCAGGGGAATCCTAGCACTTCTGCTACAGTCAACCCATTTTTAGTCGTCATGGCCGCTGCTACCGACTTATGGAGTACTCCCTCTGTGAAGAAATAAAAGAGCGTTTAGATCACTAAAGTAGTGATCTAAACGCTCTTATATTTCTTTAAGGAGGGAGTATATTGTAGTGATGGCATGCCACACTCCAATGGTAACTTGGGCTTATTCTCCTGGCAATGGTCATGGCTCGGGCATGGGGACATCGGTTTCTCAGCTCAGCGAAGCGGGATACCGGGCGGTGTACTTGGGATGAGATCACATTTGTGCATCTAACGTGATCTCGGTTGGGTGGTGTGGTGGTCGACAAACCGTGGTATGTAGCCATGAGAAACAGTGACGCATGAGCTGGTCATACGGTGATAGTATACAGGGCGGATGCCCTCGAGGCTTGTTTCCATTGTGCATGACTGTGTGGACGGTTTCATCCTCTTCGAATGCACATAGATATATTTGTATATGGCTTTGGTGGCATGGATGCTGGGGTGGTAGCCATTGGTAATGGTTGCTAGGTCAGGTGTTACGTTATGGCTTCATGCACACGTGGTGGTGATCGTTGAGGCGTGAGGTGCCGCCATGAGGTGGTGTTAAGTGTTGGCGGGGGCGCACAATGTGCAACGGGGTTGTCTTCTCATGGTCTGAGCATCCCTATGAGGCTTGGAGAGAGACTTTGTGCTATGGTCGAAAGCCTTTCATTGACTTTGGTCGATGACGACAAATGGTGGCATGCTTGGGCATTGTTTTTCTTCTTCTTGATGGCAATTTGTGAAGCTCCATTCCTCCCTCGTCACAGGGTCCTATGAACTCTAGGTGAAAAAGCAGGCTCAATTGGAGCAGGTGGCAATGACGTTTATGTTGTCACCTTCTTGGGGATATCGCCTTGGAGCGACACACATTGGAGAGCCGACAATGTTTGTGGGTGTTGCTCGTGGTGCATTACTCGTAGGGCGACATGATGGGTTCTGTTAGAATGGTATGTTAGGACAATGATAGTGAAGGTTGGCGTGGCGGATGTGGTTTGCACACGAGCGACTGTCTTGTGTTACAAGGATTGCGATGGTTTTGTGTTGTGCGCCATTCCGGCTCGAGTGGAGGGTGTAAGACAACAATCCGTAATATTGGCATGTGTGTATGTTGTGCATGTGGCTTTATTGTCATGTGAGAAGGGAGATTTCTCATCCGATCTGGTTTCTCGCATAAATAGAGTTGTCATCTGAGGTTTTTAGTATGTTTCTCCGAGACACCTAAATGAACGGGTCAGAGTACGATGAATTTACCTCTTTGATGTCCTCCTCGAGGATTCTCCCGTCACCGTCATTGTCAGTCCTATTGGTTAATTGTTAACAAAATACATAGTTAGTACGTAAATTTGTTGTAGATGTTTACTCTAGTATGATAGTAAGATAACTACTAGTTTAGTCCACAGTATCGGGTTAGTGATGCACAAACAATACAAACCAGCTGAGCAGAGCGTGTGATACCAACGTGCACGCCGATGTGTTCTCAAACCTTTTAGGCAGTATTTGTAATGGGCTATTTGACGAAATCACGTTGCAGTTATACAATGGGTGCTGGGAGATCAAATGTGCACCCTCCACTGACAAGGACTAAAGTGCATACTTGTAACAAGATTTTCTTTCTAAATAACCCCTTGCGGACATGTTGGCGTCGCACACTCAGCTTGGCTAGTTTCTTTTTTTTGTGCATCAGCATCACTTACGCAAGATTATTGACCAAACTAGTTGACTTTGAACCGAACATTCACGTGTTTGCTATCCATCAGGTAACTCAAATCTATTTTTTCGTTCAATCAAATATGAAAAAAAAAACTCAGATGACGGGAATAACTCATGTTTTCCATGTACTAGGTATTTTTTGTTCGTATTTTTAGCTAATACCAATGCTATTAATTCATTTCTTCTTAGACTAACTTATGTTTTTTATTCTTTTGTTTGTATATTTTGTTCAATTTAGAAGAAAACAGACCGTGACTAACACACACATTTTCTTCATTGACCAATTGAAGGTGCACATATGGTTGTGAAAGGAAAGAGAAAGATAAATGAGTGGAGATAGTAGCAACATGACTCAAATGGCTAAGAGCATCTGCAACCGCAATACCCAAAAACTGGCATCAAACGCAAGCGGCACGTTCGTGGACAGTGACTGGATGATACGTCTCTAACATATCTATAATTATTTATTGTTCCATGCTGTTATATTATTCTTGGATGTTTTACAATTATTTTATAGCAACTTTATATCATTTTTTGGGACTAACCTATTGACATAGTGCTCAGGGCCAGTTGTTGTTTTTTTGCTTGTTTTTTACTTCGCAGGAAATCAATACCAAACGGAGTTCAAATGCAGCGAAACTTTTTGATGATTTTTCCTGGACCAGAAAACACCAGATGGGCCAAAGAAGTACCAGAGGGGTGCCACGAGGGGGCACAGCCCACCTGGACGCGCCTGGGGTCCTAGGCGCGCCCTGGTGGGTTATGCCCACCTCGGTGGCCTCCCGCACCGCCTCTTTGCTCTATAAATACTCCAATATTCCAGAAACCCTAGGGGAGTCGACGATAATCAATTCCAGCCGCCGCAAGTTTCAGAAAACACCAGATCCAATCTAGACACCATCACAGAGGGGTTCATCATCCTCATTGGTGCCTCTCCGATGATGCGTGAGTAGTTCATTGTAGACCTACGGGTCCGTAGTTAGTAGCTAGATGGTTTCCTCTCTCTCATTTGATTCTCAATACAATGGTCTCTTGGAGATCTATTTGATGTAACTCTTTTTGCGGTGTATTTATTGGGATCTGATAAAATTTGAGTTTATTTAGATCTATGTTTTTATCCATGAAAGTTATTTGAGTCTTTTGGTCTCTTATATGCATGATTATTAATAGCCTCATATTTCTTCTTCGAATCTTTGGTTTAGTTAGGCCGACTAGACAATTTTTCTTGATATGGGAAGAGGTGCTTTGTGATGGGTTCGATCTTATAGTGCTTGATCCCAGTGACAGAAGGGGAACCAACACGTATGTATCGTTACCATTAAGGATAACAAGATGGGGTCTATTTCTACATAAATAGATTTTGTCTACATCATATCATCGTTCTTATTGCATTACCCTATTTTTCCATGAACTTAATACACTAGATGCATGCTGGATAGCAGTCGATGTGTGGAGTAATAGTAGTAGATGCAGGCAGGAGTCGGTCTACTATTTTTGGACATGATGCCTATATAATGATCATTGTCTGAATATCATCATGATTATTTGAAGTTCTATCAATTGCCCAACAGTAATTTGTTTACCCACCATATGCTATTTTTCTCGAGAGAAGCCACTAGTGAAATCTACGGCCCCCGGGTCTCTTCTTTATCATATTTGCCTTCAAGATCTATTTTTATTTGCTTTTATTTTCAGATTTATTAATTCAAAAACACAAAAATACCTTGTTGTAATCTTTATTTATTTATTTTATCTCGCGTTCGCGCGAGATCTATTTATTCAATCTACTACAATTTTATCTATCTTTTTACCAGTGAGGGATTGACAACCCCTCTCGTACGTCGGGTTGAAAGTATTTGTTCTTTGTGTGCAGGAGCTGTTTACGTGGTGTTGCGTGGTTCTCCTAGTGGTTTGATAACCTTGGTCTCATCACTGAGGGAAATACCTACCGTTGCTGTGCTGCTTCATCACTTCCTCTTTGGGGAAATACCGACGTAGTTCAAGCTGCATCACTGGACACCACACCAAAAAGGTCCGCCACAACCATGAAACCCAAACGTCATACCTCAAATACATGCATATGCTAAACTACTCATCGTCAGAGATCTCGACGATCTCCCTGCCCGGCGCCGGGTACACAGGCAAGTGCGGAAGCTCTTGTGTCTGCGGAGGCTCTGACAACTCCCCCACCCCCTCTGCCTCCGCGCCCAGTTCGGCGAACATCGGCTTCGTCGTCACCTGTTCTTGCTAGATGAACCGCTGGTTGGCCTCACGTAGGCCTCGTCCTGAATGGACTCGAGGATGACGGTTTGCTCCACCATCTCTATCACTTGGGTGGCCTCGTACTCCGCCTCTGTGCCCGCCGTGGCAAAGCCCACAACCTCCTCCTCCTTCTCCACCTCCTCCTCCTCCAGCTCTGTCGCCTCCTTCTTCATAGGCTCGGCTTCCGGCGGCTGCTCCCCGTCCTCCTCCTCCTGCTCCTGCTCCTCCTCATCCTCTGATGGCTCCGACGGATTCGGAGGAAGGCCTATGGCAAAATGAGTAGCCCGCCTCGCCTGGATCTGCTCCAGCAGCTAGACCCTCCGCTTCGGAGTGAGCATGGCATATGTGGTGATTCGGTGCCTCGACAATAGTAGAGGTGAACGTATTTGAAGTGTCGGCGGCGAAGAGGAGAGGAGAAAGAGGAAATGGGATGGATAGGGTTTGGTTGCCGCCGTTTGGCTTAAATTACCGGCTTCCTCCCTCGGGCGACACGCCAGAGCAGCACCATGCGGCATGGAGCGGAGTAGGTGACCGTCGGACCAGTTGTCTCTCCACGTCCCCACGTGGGCCCTATCCGCCAGTCCTACGTGGCGGGTGTGCCCCTGTGCGTCCGGGCATAGATATTGGCTGGGTATGGGGAGTGTCGGTCAGTCCGAGCGTTTGGGTCGGCTATGGGAAGGCCGGTTGGGTGGCGTTTTTGCATCCGGGCACTGACCAGGCAACCCGTCCAGGCATTTGGAAGGGTATGGGGGCTTCGGCTGTAGATGCTCTAAGTTATATGTTCAATGTTCTACTGTAATCATACTCATATTTAGAAAAATTACATTGTATTGCAGTTATATTTGCATGCCCTATAATGGTGCAAGTTATGTGTATTCTTTATGCAAGTGTCCAGTCGTATTTTTTTTTGTCTCCATCGTAGTTTCCTGTATTTACTTCTGCTTCCTTGAAGGTAAAACTACTACATGAATTTCATCTATCATAAAAAATATTTTTAACCTTCTAGATGATATTTTTATTTCAATCATTATGTTTTTTTGGGGGGGGGGGGGGGTTCAATCATTATGCTCGTATATTATTGCATCTCATATGTGTGTGATAGTTCTATGGAGTAGATGATACCCCACATGTTGTTGCCGGAATGTTTTGCAATACATTTCATTGAGATTTGGTTTTATGGAACATGAATACATGGGGAAATAATATGGGAACTAAAACTGAAAATACATAGTATGATTTATGATGTTTGATTATTGTATTGTTGTAAAATTTTATTAAATAAGTTTGTAGAAAAAAATAAATATAATAAATAGCATAAAATATTGGAAATTCTCATGCATGTTGACATGTTGAGGTGAACTTTTCCCTATACATGGCTGCATGTTCAGGTGAATCTTTTGTTATACATGTTGCATGATGAAGTGATATGCTTGCATCTTGAGAGAATAGGGCAGTGGGGCTAGCTACTTATATATACATATAAGAATAGTCCAGAGGCCAGAGACCACCATGTGCTGATCTGTGATGAAAGGTCTATAATTGCTTAGTATACCAGCCGAGAGAAAACAGTATATGGTGGTTTAGTATGTGCCATTGATATAAATATAAGTGCCAACATTACTAGGGAAAACTTTATACACAGAATCTTAGCAGTAGCGTGGTTTTAAAAACAGACGCTACTGCTAATTAGCAGTAGCGAGCTTCAGAAAAGAGAGCTACTAATATCTAAGTAGCAGTAGCGCTCTAGGTGAAACGAGCGCTACTACTATAATTGCCACGGTGTTGCCTCCAGGCTGGATATAGTAGTAGCGCCCTTCCAAGGGACGCGCTACTGCTAAAGTACTTAGTAGCAGCGTTTTCCCTCAAAACTCGCTACTGCTAAGTATCACCGCAACTAATTAAGTTTAGTCCCATACTGCTAAGCGAACAAGGTGTTTACCACCTTAAATATGTTACTTCTCAACCTATCTCGAGCACTTGGTCTTCATTGAACTATATGTGTATGATTTGTGGCTGCAATATGAATCCTCGCCTGTACCTATATAGGTACAGTGAGGATTCATGTTGACTATTTAGATTCTACATAAAAAGATCAATGATGACCAATGTATATTTTTGATGTTTTTACATTGCTTAGACTTAGAGCGTTTTTTCAAGACAAAGCGTTACTGATATTCGGATAAACAAAAGAAATAATTGCTTCCATTAGCAGTAGCGTTTTTCACTAAAACGCGCTATAGATAAGTTAGCTATAGCGCGTTTTCCTTATGAGCGCTACTGCTAGTTCGACTTAACCACCCCCCGGCTCAAAATTTCGCTAAGTCCTCCTTTCACCCCCCCGGCCTGTTCCCCTACTCCTGTCGCCGCCGCCCGAGCTCGAGACTGCCCTCACCGCCGCCGCCCGAGCCCGCCCTCAACCTCACCGCCGCCGCCCGCCGCCGCTCTTGACCACACTGTCGCTGCCCTCGATCTCACCGCCGCCGCCCTCGACCTCACCGCCGCCGCCCGAGCCCGCCCAGGACCGCCGCCTCCCGATCCCGAGCCCGTCCTCGCCTCCCTACCTCCGTCGCCGAGCACCTCCCCGCCACCGTCTCTCCCTCTGTAAGCCCCCACCCCTCCCCCACCCCCTCTCTCTTTGCTTAGTTAGTAGATGATTTTAGTAGTAGTAGATGTTAATTTAGGGTTCATAGATAATGATTTTTAGTAGTAGTGGATATTAATTAGTAGTAGTGATGGTAAACTAGTTGTATAATTAGCAATAGTAGATGTTAATTAGTAGTAGATGTAGTAGTAGATGTTAATTAGTAGTAGTAGATGTACTAGTTTCTTTCTATTTATAGTAAGTTTATATTTAGTAAGAACGAGTTGGATTAATAGAACTAGTTTAGTTTTAGTTGAACTAGTTTAATTTTAGTTGAACTAGTTTAGTAAGTAAATTAATAACTAGTTGAACTACTTTATTTTTAGAAAGAACTCGTTTTTTCTATTTATAGTAAGTTTTTATTTAGTAAGAACTAGTTGAATTAATAGAACTAGTTGAACATGTCATATTTGTTGTTATTTTTTAGTTTAAGTAATTATTTCATGTTTTGGTTACACCTCCGAGTGGCCTATGTTTTGTCGGAGTGTTGATTAATTTTCGTTCCGGCAAATTTCAGGCGCTCGATATGTTCTTTTTTAGCAAAGGTCATGCCGGATTTTTCCGTGAATTCTGGCATGACTTGTGCTAGAATATGTACAAGTTTAATCTTTAAATTATGAACGTAGGAAATGTCGTACTCGGATGACGACAGTCTCCCGGAGGAGTGTAGCTGGTGCCACGACGATCAAGGTATGTGCGACAGGTTCGTTAAGCTGGATGAAGATCGGCGCTTCAGCATTAAGCTCGAGGAGACCTTCGATGTTGAAACGGTACGCAACAACGACAAGTGTTTTTTTCGTAATTAAGCATGACTTCAACTATTTCAACGTCTAATTTTCATCTTTTACAATTTGACTAGCTTATCCCATACTATGCAAGACGCTATGTTTTGGAGAGGATGTGTTTTGAAGACCATGGAAATTTTGAAACAAAGAAAATACACCTAAGGACTCATTATGATATGGATTTTGAAGTAAATCTGTGCAATGCTCAGAGCGTAACCCATTTTGGTTGCCAAAATTGGGAAGTACTTTGCAAAATGTATGGTTTTTATGAGGGTATGATTGTCACCATGGATCTTGGTGATCCTGACATCGAGCAAGACAATATGGACATTTGAATCCTTGTTGGTACGCTTTCGAATGTACCGCTATGTGACTTTCTCAAACATAGTTATTAACTAATTTATATTGTTTATTTCAAAATAGTTGACAACTTATTTCCATTGACAGCTTATTTTGATTTTTCAAAGACTGTGCGGAAGATGGTAGACAAAACCCACTACACCGATGGCTCCGAATTAACTTATAAGAAAAAAAATCATTCTGATCGCATTTTGTACTCTTCTTGAGGATTACAATAACTATTGTCGAACTCCACCAAATTATGGTGAATACGTGCCACTAGTGCACGTGTTGAACCACGGTAACTTCTCTGGAGATACCCTGATAAGATTTTTTACTATTATGACATCCGTGCATCTTTTGCATACTTCTAAAACTAGTACATCATTGCTAACTACGAAGTTATTACTATGCTTTTCAACAGAAACTCCCGATGGATTGTGTGCCTCATCTGATGTATCCGAATGGTCGTCTTACAGTTCTGAACATACTGCCAGGTAGATCTAGGGAGCTCACCTGTGCATATCGGATTTCTAAAACCGGTGAACACATGTTCTTCAAAGAATGAAAGAAATGTATGGACATTCGCAAGGAGGTTCTTGGAAGTAACATTCAGCGAAAGGCAAGAATTGGAGACATACTAATCTCCATTCTCCATAATGGAGAGTCAGGGGCTATCTTGTTTTTTGCTATTTTACCTTAGAAAATGTAGTAGGTCTTAATCGAATGTAGTAGGTCCTATGAGGTACAATATGTTTATTATGTGGTAATGTGTTAGAGTTGATAATGAGGAGTACTTGTGATTACAGCTAGTGACCAATTTGCTAAATTGATCTTGAGGAGGTGTTATATGACAATGATGTATTATGATGATAAGTTGTTATTGATATGATGATGATGATGATATTATTATATCATTGGGTGAAAGAACCGCGGATTAGTTTCAAGTGGATGGACCACTTGAAACTAGTCCACGGTTCTTTCACCCCGTGATGTAATAATTCATTATGATGTAAAAATAATCTCTAAATTTCTGTTGTATGAAAACTTGTGTAAATGTGTATGAATACAACATAAAATAAAAAAGAAATAAAATACTAAATAATAGTAGTAGCGCGGGCAAAGAGAAGCGCTACTACTAATTACCAGTAGCGCTCTTCTGAAGAAGCGCTACTACTAAGTCAATTTAGCAATAACGTAGGTCTAGGCACGCTATTGCTAAGCTTTAGCTGTAGCGCCTTATCAGTAGCACTCCTGCCCGCGCTACTGATAGGCCTAAAACCCGCGATGCTGCTAGGCTTTTTCCTGGTAGTGCAACAGAAAAAGTGACTGAAACTTTCTATAATTTTAGTCAACTGCAATATAGATGGCCCCGAACATTCACGACAACCTTATGTGTACTAATCGTGCACTTACTCCTTGTTGGTCAATTTTGGAGAGCTAATAAAATGGGGGTGGGGGGATGGTGTAATTAGCTTACATATCCATGAAGATTTGCAGGCGGCCATCGACGCTGCGGTCGGAAATTTGGTCCCAAAACTCGAGCAGCTCCGGCTTGCTGACGCTCTCTCCGGAGATGTGCCGACGCCTTGCCAGTGCGTCGAACAGCTCGCCGGCGAACGCGAGCTCCTTCGTCCCTGCATGAGACGTCATGAGCGATCGAATAGCTTCTTCTTACTAAGACGTCAAGATGAAGCGATGAGGGGTGTGTACCGATGCACTTGGCGAACTTGGATCGGTGGAGGAGGCCATCCTTGGCTTCTTCGTCGAAGCGCCTCTCAACGGCGGCCCAACCGGCGGAGGCGTCAACCCGGCTGAGGAACTTGAGCAAGTGCGCGGTGGCGGTCATGGACCTACCGACGCAGCTCGGGGCGCCTCCTTGTCCCTGCTCGCTTGAGGCCGTGAGCTGCCGGAGCTCCTGCGGCGCCTGCTCGACCCGCGCCGAGGCGTCCCGGAGCACGCCGTGGCCGTACGAGGGCGGGCGCTTGTCCAGCGCCTCCTGTTTCACCACCACCACCGAGTCGTCCCTAACGTCGAGGGTGACCTCGACGCAGGGGTAGTCGTCGTCGTGGTCGTCGCTGCCATCGTGCGGCGCCTGCAACCCGCTCGACGCGGACACGGGCTCCACGAACCGCGGCCCGTGGCCGTGGACTCTCTCGTGCACGCCGCCACCGGCCTCCACGATGTCCCCCGATGTTCTGCCGCCGGTCCCCTCACCGTTGCGCATGGCCGGAGATCGGGTCGCCTCTAGCTCGTCCCCAAGAAGTCAGCCAGCCAGCGGAAGCACGCACCCAGCCTCCCTGGAACACAGCTAGTAATTATTACCACGTGAGTGGGCGAGTGGCGATGGGAGCGGAAGGGGCGGGTGGGAGATAACAGTTTATACAAGTTCAAACAAGTAGCTTTGCCGTGATTGCGTTCACGTCGTTGACATCTCTTCTTATACCCTTTGAACGAAGGGCAGTAATCTGCCCTGGTGCGCCGGCCGAAAGTTTCGGCCGGTCGCACCGCAGCCGCCCGATATATCTATTAACCGGTAGATCTAATCCTCACCAAGTCAACGCAGCTCATCTCTTTCCTCCGCTGGTGTACACATCTAGCCGCCATGGATGAGCGAGGCACCCAGACTCGAAGCACCACCGGGCTTGGCCGCCCCCGGCGCCGGTCACCGCCCTTGCCGCCGGTTGCCGCCCTCGCCGCCGGTGGCCACCTGTGTTTCATGCTGGCTCGGCGCATGCAGCAGCATGTGCGCCGGTTGCAGCTCCCCCGGCGATGGTCACAACTCCGCTGCGACGGTCGGAGCTGTGGCGGCGAAGATCACCGGACGCGAACCCTCGAAGATGAGCTCACGTCTGAACCGAGGCAAGGCTTAAACCGTCGCACATCCTCTGTGTTGCAAACGTTGTTAAAAAAGCTTCAACTCCTGGACGGAAAAGCTTCAAGCCCTAGATGGAAAAGCTTCAACTGGCACTGCGATTCACGAGGAGATACAAACCGCTGACGCAAAATGCTTCAACCTTAGATGAAAAAAGTTTTAACCAGATGATAGAGAGAGCTTTAACCAAGGGCTGCTCAAAACAAAAGAAGTTTCAATCGTTTACACAAAAGCTTCAACCGTGGACGGAAAAAGCTTCAACTGTGTATGAAAAAGTTTCAATCATTAAGAAAGAAAGCTCCAACCTGACATTGCAACCAGAGAAAAGTTATGTGTTGTAGCAAAACGTGACGCCGGTCGTAGCAAAATGCTATGCCGGTTGTAGCAAAATCTATGCCGGTTTTGCTTGCAGCGTTATGTCATCTTCTTCCACCAACAGTCGTCGCTGGTTGAAGCTTTTTTTTGCATCGGTGGTAGCAAAATGCGACGCCAATTGTAGCTGAGTGGGATGCCGGTTGTAGCAAAATATGACACTGGTTGTAGCACGTAGCACAAAACACGACGTCTGCGGTGTTGCTCGGAACAGCGCCGCCGTCCTCGCAGCTCGCCGTCACCATGCTCACCATCCATGATGAAAGCTCTCCTGGGCACCGGTTGCAGCAGGAAACGACGCGGTTCCAGCTTCCGCCGAGGCCGGCGAGCGAGGACGGCGAACGACGACGAGGACAGCAAACGGTGACGAGGACGGCGAACGGCGACGAGGACGACCGGTGCGGGTGGCCACCGGCGATGAGGACGGCCGACGGGGACGGCGAACGGCAACGAGGACGGCCAACTGAGGTAGGGACCGGCGAGATGAAAGAGAGAGAGGAAGCAGGGCAGCCGCGTGGGGTGTTTAATGGCGAGCGATTGGTGGGCCCTGTCAGCCTTGTGTCCCATCCACACAGAAAGGCTGGCCATACGATGGGAGGGGATCGCACGGACGACCGGCCGAGTGGTTCGGCCGGCGCCCCGGCCCCAAACGTTTCCCTTGAACGAACTAGTTAATTAATAACATGGATAAGTATTATTATTTTTGTCCCTGGACTCTTTCAAAAATTGAGAAATCGCCTCTCAACTCCAAAACCATCAAAAGTTAGTCCCTCAATCATTTAAACCGAATACTTTTTGTCTCTAGTAACGTTTAAGATGGTTTTACCGTGACATGAACGCTGTTTGACTAAAACAGGCCATATGGGCTGGTTTTGACTGCCTCGTCAATCAAGTGACTAAGGGCACCCGCCGGCTCTCGCGGCGGGCAGTGAGGCGTGGCTACTGTAGCAGTGGCGGCGTGGCCTGCTGGTGATTGAGGCGCGCTGGTTGCTGGTTGAGAACGGTGGTTGTGGTGGTGGCTGCTAGGGCACGATGGCAGCGACCTTGAGCACAACCAGTTCTGGGCGGCAGTGGCGATTTAGGCAGCGGTTGCGGCGGCTATTCCTTCATGGGCGGCGGCGATTGAGGCCCGCGGTTGCTGGTTGAGCATGGTGGCAGCTACGCTCTGAACTCCAGTTCATCCTTTACTGCCAATATTACCTCCGGCCCGTCAAGTTCCCAAGTTGGCGGAAATAAAACAGCAAAGAAAGTGCCAGCAAAACTACTAGACTAGTGTTTGTTTGCTGCTGTCTGTTCTTATGCCAGACCATGTGAGAATTCATGTTTGTCGTTGATTGTATTCTATATTCAGTATTATTTCCCTTTCCCATTTAGTACTTTGTCTGACTATGTTCAATTAAATTGGGTCGAGACTATGTAAAGACTATTTTCAACTAAATTGGGTTCAGACTATGTTCAACTAAATTCAATACAATGCTTGGAAATGTCCAAATTATTTTCAGTTATATTCATATTTTGTTAAGCTATATTCAGTGCAAACACTTTCGTTTTCACTTTTTCTTATTGTACACACGCGCACACACACCCATACTCACAAATACTTAATTGATGTGGCAGTCAAAACCAGTCCACATGGCCTATTTCAGTCAAAACAGGGTCCATTTCACAGTAAAACCATCTTAAGCGTTATGATCGAGGGACGAAAAATATCCGGTTTAAATAGTTGAAGAACGAAAATTATCCGGTATAAATAGTTGAGGGATCGACCTTTAGTGGTTTTGAAGTTGAGGGACGATTTCTCAACTTTCAGAAAAGTTTGAGGACGAAAAATATACTTATTCCTTAATAATAAGAGTAATAAAACCCCGAAAGGAGGAGGTATATATATATAGACTAAAACCTAAAGACCGTGTTGCGCAATATTTCATTTTGAGAAAAGAATGTCATAACAATTTAAAAAAGCTCGGATGATGTAATCGGAGAAAAAGAAATATTATTACTTACTTTCAGTAGACTATTTTTTATTTTCCCTTCAAAATGAATTTTGTGGGCGTTCGATCGATGACGTGAATCTCGGCGCACAATTTTGTTGTTTTCCTGGCATTGTGGGTTTTACTGGTTTCCCCGAAAGGGACCTTGGTGAAGGGTCTTTTCTTCTTGATTTTTCCATACCAATAGAAAAAACTAGTCAAATGAAGAAAAATCTATCATATTTATTTTAAAAAATAAGTCTATGTAACATTCCAAATCTACATTTTTTCAAGACGTTACAAAGACCTTGTCTTAATCCAATTGAAATACATCATACATTATTTTTTTAGAGAAAAGGCATGCGCCCGACTTTATAGATAAAGTCACCAGCCAGAGTTCGAACACTAACAACCAACGACATAAAAAGAAGAAATGTTGCCCCAAACATGGGCTCGCCCAAAGTTTAAAGGAGAGATACATGGTTCCAGGCCAGCACACGAAACACAGGCCGGAGGAACTAAGAACGACAAAGCCAGCAGCTAGACAACGCCAAAGCAGCTAAGCAACATGCTCCTATCTGGCTAGGGAAGACGTCGAGGCCCGCACTTTAGATATCAGGAGATCAAGAGCATCCCGGTCCTTTGACTTAGTCAATGATCTCCACTGCTGCAGGAACATACATGATTTAAATAAGCAATCAGCAGGCTTAGCAGGGAAAACATGATCGATGGTAAATTTGTTCCTAGTCGTCCATAAAGACAAGCACATAGCTCCAAGGCCAACCCAGAAGACCCTTTTAGAAACGGCAGTCAAAGAATTAGCAAGGGCCCAGATCTCAAAGAAGGACGTGGGGTCCCCATGAGACCTGGAGCCAGGATCTAACATAGCTCCAGACCAACTTGGCCAAAACACAGTGGAAAAAATGTGATTCATGCCCTCCAAAGCACCGCAGAGGGCGCAGGAATACGATCCCGGGCCATTCCTCTTACGACTTTGGTCCGCCACGGACAAACGCCCTCGAAAAGCTTGCCACATGAAGATCTTCACCTTCGGGGGATATGAGCCCGCCAAACCTGATTAAATCTGCTAGTGGGAGATCCACCAACAAGCTTTGAATATAAAGACCTAGCCGAAAAACCACCTGAAGAGGTATGGGGCCAGACCACCGAGTCCACGTTCTCCGGGAGCATAGGGAAGAAAACAGTAAGCCTTTGCCAATCTTCAAACTCTACAGGAGATAGGGAACGACGAAAGGCCAAGTCCCAATTATTAGCCGAGAGCTCGACGATTGAGATGTTCGGGTTGGGACAATAGGAAAAGGGTGTGGCAAAATCACAGAGAGAGGTGAGTCTCCACACCACCAATCAAGACAGAAGCGAACAGAAGAGTTGTCCCCCACAACAAACTTAACATGGGCCCAAAAAAAGGCCTAACTTTGATGAAATCCTTCCAGAATTGTGAGCCTCCGCGCGTAGAAGCAAACAATGGGCTAGAAAGAGGGAAGTACTTAGCTTTAAGGATAGAGAACCATAAGGAACCAACTCCTGTTGTCATAATTTTCCACCACCATTTGATCAGAAGGCATTTATTCATGATGGCAGTGTTAATAATGCCCAACCCCAAGGTTTTTTGGTCATAAATTTCCACCTAACAAATCTGTATTTGTGCCTATTGTCTGCCGCATTCCAGTAGAAAGTACCTCTATGCTTATCAAAGCCTGCGTGCGTGCCAGCCGAGAGTAGATAGAAGCCCATGAGAAACATTGGTAAGGAGGATAAGCAAGCATTGATTAGTGCCACTTTCCCAGCATTAGTATTGTATCTACCTTGCCAAGGGAGGACCCTATTGCCCACTTTAGCCACAGCAGGAGCGAACTCTTTCACATAAAGCATATTAGGGGAGATAGGAAGGCCAAGATGTTTGAACCGGAAAGATCCCAGCTTACAATTGAGGAGATGGGCCACCCTTAAGGCCTCGGTATTATACACACCAGTAACTATGACCTCACTTTTAGAGAAGTTAATTTTGAGACCCGACAGTGCCTCGAAGCACAAAAGAATGAACTTGAGGTGGGCGATGCAGGATTCATTTAGGTCTACCATAATGATAGTATCATCCGCATATTGGAGATGAGTGACCCCTTCTAGAATGAGGTGAGAGATGACGGGGGATATATGACCATGCGAGGCCGCTCTAGAGAGAATACGAGATAAGGCATCCGCGACAAAGTTGAACAAGATAGGAGAAGCAGGGTCACCTTGCCGTAGGCCCTTGCCATTGGCAAAGTAGTTACTAACCTGGCCATTAATAGAAATCGTAGTGTGGCCTCCCGAGACCAACTGCATAATCCTATGAACATAGGCCCCATCGAAACCTTTATCCAAGAGCACCTTTCTCAAGAAAGGCCAACTGACTGAGTCGTACGCTTTCTCAAAATCCAACTTAAGAATCACTGCTTTAGATTTAGGTATCTTAAGATCATGCACGATCTCACGGAGATAGAGGATCCCATCAAGGATAAAACGACCTTTTATAAAAGCAGATTGGTAGGGACTAATAGTTCTGTGAGCTATAGGAGTGAGACGAGTGGCAAAACCCTTAGCAGGGAATTTAGCAAAATTATTAATAAGGGCAATAGGTCTAAACTAAGAGTTCAGCTCAGCTCCTTTCACTTTAGGAATAAGAGTAATGCTAGCATAATTAAGGCGGGAGATGTCCACTGTCCCCAGACAGAAACCATGGATGATTTCGCACATCAATTGGCGCAGCTGGGGCCAGAATTTCTTAAAGAAGGGAATAGAATACCCATCAGGCCCAGAAGCAACATTTGGGTTGGCAGAGTTAATGACCTCCCAGATCTCCTCATGATCAGATAAAGGAACCATTAAGGCTTCATTCTCCTCCCTCGAGATCATACTAGAGTTGTCCCATAAGGAGGGGGAAATAGATAGTCCACTCTCCTGCTTGGCCCCTAGAAGAGAAGAGAAGAATTCCACAACGTGGGCAATAATAAGGGATTGATCCGATGTCCTAATACCATTAATGATGAGGCTATCAATAAAGCATTTCCTTCTTCTACCATTGGCAGTGGCAAAGAAGTAGGCTGTTGGAGAGTCACCCTTAAGGGTCCAGTAATGGGTACCACGCTGGCGCCAATAAATATCTGCTTGTTGATGCAACTGCATCAACACAGCTTCTAGGTTATATTGGACTGACCAATCGTGATCCGGAAGGTCAATTGTATCTGCAGTTAGGTCCAGGCCCGAGATTTGGGTCTCTAAAGCAACTTTCTCCCTGCGGATCTCTGCGGCTCTATTGCGAGACCATCCCCTGAGAAACTTACAAAGTTCATAAGAACATTTGTGCCAGTCATCCATGGGACCAAAGGAACAAGAGGAAGGGGAGAGAAGGTGTGAAATCTTGGTAGCGAGCATGCTTATGAATCCCTCCACTAGGAGCCACGAGGCATCGAAATGGAAGCGCGAGGAGATCAGAGGTTGGTTGAGTCCAGCGTCCAAGATAAGGGGGGGCATGATCCGAGCCCACCGCAGGTTTAACTTTCAGGGAAGCACGAGGAAATAAGGTATCCCAGCTAGAACAAATGAAGACCCGATCCAACACCGACCGGACCAGATCAATTTGATTGTTAGACCAGGTATAACGGGCCCCCACCCAAGGGAGCTCGCGGATGGCACAAACACTAATGAAATTATTATACGCATTAGCAAGAGGCCAAGAGAAGTTGAGATTATTTTTATCAGAGGGAGTACGTAGGAGATTAAAATCTCCTCCTATCACAATCGGGATCGAGCAAGACTCACTTTTATTAGATAATTCATTAAGAAAAATAGAGGTAAGCGAGTGGTCTGCTGGGCCATATACAACCATAAATTCCCACAAGGTATTAAGACGCCAATGGTGCACCACAATGCTTGCCCAAAAAATGCCATGATCAAAAGTAACAAAATCAAACATACACCGCTTGGAACCAATAAGAATACTCCATGAATGTCGAGAAGCTGGGAGAAAATGCCAGTCAAATATGTCCATGCCCGCAATCGCAGAGAGCTCATTAGGAGAGAACAAAACTTTGAATGTTTCAACCAGCCCTAAGATGTCAATGTTTTCGCCACGAACAAAACTTTGGTCTCGGCGCCCCTAGCTCCGAAGCCTCTAATTTTCCAGAATAGTGCTTTCATTTGAAGGAGAGATTTTTAAGGCAGAGGCTAGACCTGCACGGGGCAACACATGATTTGGAGCACTTGGATGGACCCCTCTTGGTTAGAAGGGGTTGTGACTGGCCACAACCTTCATCCACAACCCCCTCACTTGCCTGCCCAGGTCATCCCCGGCAGCTGCAGACGCCGCGGTCTCTTTGGCCTTGGTGCCACTTGAGCCACCTCATTGGCCCTAATAATTGAAAGAATACGCGAGGGAGACCTGATACGTCTCCAACGTATCTATAATTTTTGATTGTTCCATGCTATTATATTATTATTCTTGGATGTTTTACAATCATTTTATATCATTTTTTGGTACTAACCTATTTGCATAGTGCCCAGTGCCAGTTGCTGTCTTTTGCTTATTTTTTTACATCGCAGGAAATAAATACTAAACGGAGTCCAAACACAGTGAAACTTTTTGTGGATTTTTTCTGGACCAGAAGACAGCTGTTGGGCCAAAGAAGTACCAGAGGGGTGCTCTAAGGGGAGCACAACCCACCAGGGCACTCCAAATCAATTCCAGCCGCGCCCAGGTGGGTTGTGCCCACCTCAGTGGCCTCCCACACCGCCTCTTCGCTCTAGAAATACCCCAATATTCCAGAAACCCTAGGGGAGTCGACGAAAATCAATTCGAGCCGCCGCAAGTTCCATAAACACCATATCCAATCTAGACACAATCTCGGAGGGGTTCATCATGTCCATTGGTGCCTCTCCGGTGATGCGTGAGTAGTTCTTTGTAGACCTACAGGTCCGTAGTTAGTAGCTAGATGGCTTCCTCTCTCTCTCTCTCTCGTGATTATCAATACAATGGTCTCTTGGAGATCTATACGATGCATGTTTTTTTGCGGTGTGTTTGTTGGGATCCGATGAACTTTGAATTTATGATCAGATCTAAGTTTTTATCCATGAAAGTTATTTGAGTCTTCTTTGATCTCTTATATGCATGATTGATTATAGCCTCGTATTTCTTCTCTGATATTTGGGTTTTATTTGGCCAACTTGATCTATTTATCTTGCAATGGGGAGAGGTGCTTTGTGATGGGTTCGATCTTACGGTGCTTGATCCCAGTGACAGAAAGGGAAACGACACATATGTATCGTTGCTATTAAGGATAACAAGATGGGGTCTATTTCTACATAAATAGATCTTGTCTATATCATGTCATCATTCTTATTGCATAACTCCATTTTTCCATGAACTCAATACACTAGATGCATGCTGAATAGCGGTCGATCTGTGGAGTAATAGTAGTAGATGCAGGCAGGAGCCGGTCTACTAATCTTGGACGTGATGCCTATATAATGATCATTGCCTAGATATCGTCATGATTATTTGAAGTTCTATCAATTGCCCAACAGTAATTGTTTTCTCACCGTTTGCTATTTTTCTCGAGAGAAACCACTAGTGAAACCTACGGCCCGCGGGTCTCTTTTCATCATATTTGCCTTTGCGGTCTATTCTCCTTTGCTTTTATTTTCAGATCTATTAAACCAAAAATAAAAAATACCTTGCTGCAATTTATTTATTCAGTTATCTATTTATCCTATCTACCATTTTTATCTCACGTTATTTGCCTATCTTGAGGTGTCGTACCCGAAAGGGATTGACAACCCCTTTAACAAGTCGGGTTGCGAGTATTTGTTATTTCAGTGCAGGTGCTGTTTACGTGGTGTGAGGAGGTTCTCCTACTGGTTCGATAACCTTAGTCTCATCACTGAGGGAAATACCTACCGTCGCTATACTGCATCATCCCCTCCTCTTTGGGGAAATACCGACGTAGTTCTATCAGACATCAAAAGGAATTTCTGGCGCCGTTGCCGGGGAGGATCTTCAACATCAATCAGGTTCCTAATCACAAATCTCATCTCCTCACAATTTACATTATTTTCCATTTGCCTCTCGTTTTCCTCTCCCCCACTTCACAAAAAATGTCATTTTATTCGCCTCTTTTTCGTTCGCCGTTTTCTCGTCAGATCTGTATTTTATGTGCAATCTTGTTGTTCACTTTTTGTCGTTATGGACATTACTTCCTCTATTGTGTGCACCCCCGAGAATGAGGTTCTCAACTTTAAACAAAGGGGAGGGGAGAATTTAAAAGATGCTTGGTATAGGATTTGCAATGCTCATAATAGATCTATCCGCAAGCAATCTACCGTTGTGCTTCTTTGTTGTTTTATGTGGGCATCACCACTTGGTTTAGATTCGTCTTTGATACGGTTATCAGTGGGAATTTCTTGATGTGTCCTTCTCTTGATGCTTTTAATGCTTTGGGAAATTTAGTGGGTTCACCACCACTCATGATCAATGAAACAATCTTGACTCTCGAGCATGTTATGGAAAGACTAGATGCTATTGAAAATAAAATGCTTACCGAAGAACATATTGAGAACTTGGATAGAAAAATGCAAAGTTATGCTACTAAAATTGGGTCAAAAGCAGGAGACATTTTGAAGTCATTAAAAGAAAATGGAACTATAATCCATGAAAGAATTGAAGAAAGCCCGACTAGGATTAATAAACTGGAAGAATTTTTTTCTAATCTAAGTACGTCTTTTGGTTCCGCCAAAACTCCCGTAAAAATCAGTAAGACTACCCAGGCTAGTAAAAACAAGGGTGCAAACTCTAGCAACGATAAAGGAGATCACAAAATGATTAGCATTCACCCAAATTTTGCTGAAGCTATAAGAGATCCTATTGAAAGGAATGAATTCCTTAACTTTATGCCTAGAAGGTTTTGCTATTTTACTTGCTAATTCTCCGAAGAAATCTGGTTGTGTGCTTAAAGAATTGGAGAACAAAGATGACAAAACTTAGATCCTACGCGTTATGCCTAGATAGGGGCGTAAGACGATAGCGCTCGTTGGGAGGCAACCCAACTTGTATCTTTTTGCTTTTTGGTTTTCTTGCTGTTTTCAGTAAAATACCCAAATATGCCTCTTATTAGATGGGTTTTTGTGGTTTAAATTAGTGTTTTGCCGAGCAAGGCCTTTGGGATAATTTGGGTGAAAGTTGATTTGATCTTGCTGAAAAACAAAAACTTTTGTGCTCACGAAATTATATTTGATTTTTATCTGAAGAGTGATTTTGAGTTGATTCTTTTTTTAGAAGATTAATAGACAAATTAGTCACGTTTTCCCATTTTTTCAGAATTTTTTGAGTTTCAGAAGTATTCGAAGTAGTCAGATTGCTAAGACTGTTCTGTTTTTGACAGATTTTGTTTTCTTTGCGTTGTGTGCTTGTTTTCATGATTTTATGGTTTTCTTTAATGAGTTTTTGCGATATAAAAGTTGGAATACAGTAGATATAATGCAAAAATAAAGTATGAATGAGTTTGCAACAGTACTTATAGTAGTGGTTTGCTTTGTTATAGTAACGGATCTCACGAAGGTTTTGTTGAGTTGTGTGTGATTGAAGTTTTCAAGTTTTGGGTTATCTCACGATGGATGAAGGAATAAGGATTATCAAAAGGCTAAGCTTGGGGATGCCCGAGGCACCCCAAGATAATATTCAAGAAGTAGCAACCAACTAAGCTTGGGGATGCCCCCGAGTGGCATCCCCTCCTTCTAACAACCATCGGTATTTTACTTGGAACTATATTTTTATTCGTCACATATTATGAGATTTGCTTGGAGCATCTTGTATGATATGAGTCCTTGCTTGTTTTGCTTTGTGTTTTAAGTCTTGAATCCTTGCTGGACACACCTTTTTGAGAGAGCCAAAAATTATGCTATGCTTGCTCGTATGCTTCACTTAAATTTTTAGAGCCATGGAATTGCTCTAGTACTTCACTTATATCTTTTTGGGCATGGTGTGCTTTATTATTTTTGAAGAAATTCTCTCATTATTCACTTAGATTTATTTGGGAGTTATTAAATTTTTTAAAAATTCTCTCTTGTTTCACTTAGATTATTTTGAGAGAAAGAAATATTATGCTCATGTTCTTTACTTAAATTTGTTTGAGCTTATCAAAAGCAACATATAAAAATAGTCCCAAAGTGATAGATATCCAAGGAGGATATAATAAAAACTTTCATGAAGATCATTGGACAAAATAAACTTGATTCTTAGTAATGGTTTTGAGATATGACGATATGATATGTGAGTCATGTTGATGAGTAATTGTTCTTTAGTAAGAATACTGATGTTAAGGTTTGTGATTCCTTATGCAAGCACGAAAGTCAATAGTTATGCAATGAAATTTATATCCTACTTGTGGTGCATTATTCGGTGTTACTTATGCTTAATGGTTGGGTACGGAATTTTTCTTTTCTTGGTTGGTCGCTTCTCAATCTTTTTGCTAGCATTCATTTTTGCACTAAGTATGATCACTACTTATGCATCCAAAACCCTTTAAACCAGTTTTGACACATGAGTCCACTATACCTACCTATATGCGGTATTTCCATGCCGTTCTAAGCAAATTTGCATGTGCCATCTCTAATTTCAAAATAAAATTTTCTTTTGTGTTCTCTACCGCTTGCGAGGCGGTGAGGGGTGGCCAATATATTCCATGCTAGATGTATTATTCTCATGATGAGTGTTTATTCACTTGTCATTGCACAAGAGTACGGCAAAGGTATTAGGGATGCCCAGTCCCGAAATGAAAAAGGAATTTACTTTATGTTGTCAAATAATAAATTCCTTCAAAAGTGTTGGTATGGAGGGCACCCGTGGATATGGCTAGCCATGGAAAGTGAAAGTAATGGTGGAAAAAGGAATAACTTTATTTTCTATTTGGGAACCGCCTATTATGTATCTAGCATGGAAAGTGTTGAAAGCTCTAAGTCGTTTTCGTTGGTGGGAAAAGTATGCCTCCCAAAATGTTTTATCTCTTAATTTTCGCTTTGAACTCTGCCACCTCTACAAATCACTACTTCCCTCTATGAAGGGCCTTTCTTTTACTTTATGCAATTTTTTATTTTTGAATTTGAGTCTCCATCTTCTCTTATAAAGCACCAACTAAGGGGCACTATGGTCGTATTTGAGCATTGGGTGTAGCTAATATTCAAGTGTGTTTCATGAATGAATCAATGATTGAGCATAATGGGCTAGGGATAACTTGCTTTAGTGTTGATATTTTGAAAGACATGGTTGCTTGTTGGTATGCTTGAGTATTAAAGTCTTCATGTCAAAACTAGACTATTGCTTTGGATCATATAAAATTCCAAATGTCCATGCTATAAAGAAAATAAAATGTGATGAACATGTTAGGTAGCATTCCATATAAAAAATTCTGTTTTTATCATTTACCTACTCGAGGCCGAGCAGGAATTAAGCTTGGGGATGCTGATACGTCTCCAACGTATCTATAATTTTTTATTGTTGCATGCTGTTATATTATCATTCTTGGATGTTTTACAATCATTTTATAGTCATTTTATATAATTTTTTGGTACTAACCTATTGACATAGTGCCCAGTGCCAGTTGCTGTTTTCTGCTTGTTTTTTTACATCGCAGGAAATCAATACTAAACGGAGTCCAAATGCAGCGAAACTTTTTGTGGATTTTTTTGGACCAAAAGACACTAGTTGGTCCAAAGAAGTACCAGAGGGGTGCTCTGAGGGGAGCACAACCCATTAGGGCGCGCCTGGGGGCCCAAACGCGCCCAGGTGGGTTGTGCCCACCTCGGTGGCGCGCCCTGATGGGTTGTGCCCACCTCGGTGGCCTCCCGCACCGCCTCTTCCCTCTATAAATACCCAATATTCCAGAAACCCTACGGGAGTCAACGAAAATCAATTCCAGCCGCCACAAGTTTCAGAAACAGCAGATCCAATCTAGACACCATTTCAGATGGATTCATCATGTTCATTGGCGCCTCTCCGAGTATGCGTGAGTAGTTCTTTGTAGACCTACGGGTCCGTAGTTAGTAGCTACATGGCTTCCTCTCTCTCTCTCTCTCTCTCTTGAAGATCCATATGATGTAAGTCTTTTTGCGATGTGTTTGTTGGGATCCGATGAACTTTGAGTTTATGATCAAATCTGAGTTTTTGTCCATGGAAGTTATTTGAGTATTCTTTGATCTCTTATATGCATGACTGATTATATCCTCGTGTTTCTTCTCCGATATTTGGGTTTGTTTGGCCAACTTGTTCTATTTATCTTGCAATGGGGAGAGGTGCTTTGTGATGGGTTCAATCTTACGGTGCTTGATCCCAGTGAAAGAAAGGGAAACGACACGTATGTATCGTTGCTATTAAGGATAACAAGATGGGGTCTATTTTTACATAAATAGATCTTGTCTCCATCATGTCATCGTTCTTATTGCATTACACTGTTTTTCCATGAACTTAATACACTAGACACATGCTGGATAGTGGTTGATGTGTGGAGTAATAGTAGTACATGCAGGCAGGAGTCAGTCTACTAATTTTGGACGTGATGCCTATATAATGATCATTTCCTGGATATCGTCATGATTATTTGAAGTTCTATCAATTGCCCAACAGTAATTGTTTTCTCACCATTTGCTATTTTTCTCGAGAGAAGCCACTAGTGAAACCTTTGTCTTTCTTTCTTGGAAAGTGTTCCATGCCTTTATTTAATGGAAATTGGAATCTAATATTCCCTTCCTTCATATCAATAATCGCACCAATCATTCTAAGGAAAGGTCTACCAAGAATAATAGGGCAAGAAAGATTGCAATCTATATCAAGAACGATAAAATCAATGGGCACCAAATTTCTATTAGCAACAATTAAAACATCATTGATTCTTCCCATTGGCTTTTAATGGTGGAATCCGTAAGGTGCAAATTTAACGAGCAATCATCAAGATCATGGAAACCTAGAATATCACATAAAGTTTTCGGAATTGTGGAAACACTAGCACCCAAATCACACAAGGCAAAACAATCATAATCTTTATTTTTTATCTTTATAGTAGGTTCCCACTCATAATTAAGTTTTCTAGGTATAGAAACTTCCAAATTAAGTTTTTCATCAAAAGATTGCATCAAGGCATCGACAATATGTTTGGTAAAGGCTTTATTCTGACTATAAGCATGAGGAGAATTAACAACAGATTGCAACAAGGAAATACAACTTTCTAAAGAACAATTATCATAATCAAAAAATCCTTGAAATCCGAGATAGTGGGTTCAATACTATTTAAAGTCATAACCTCTCCAATCCCACTTTTACCAAATTTAGCATCAAGATCTAAAAACTCCGAAATCTTGGGACGCCTTCTAAACAAAGTTGACTCATCTCGAGTCCCATTATTATCAAGATTCATATTGCAAAATAAAGATCTAATAGGGGATACATTAATAACTTTAAGATCTTCATCATTATTTTCATGGAAACTAGAAGAACACGCCTTTATAAAGCAATCTTTCTTAGCACCTAATCTAGCGGTTCTTTCCTTGCACTCATCAATGGAAATTCTCATTGCTTGGAGAGACTCATTGATATCATGCTTAGGAGAATAAGATCTAAGTTTAAGAGAATCAACATCAAGCGAAAGTCTATCAACGTTCCTAGCCAAATAATCAAGTTTGAGCAATTTTTCTTCAATCAAAGCATTAAAATTCTTTTGTGATATCATAAATTCTTTCACACTATTTTCAAAATCAGAGGGAATCTTATTAAAATTACCATAAGAATTATTGTAGGAATTTCCATAAATATTAGAGGAATTGCTAGGGAATGGTCTAGGATTAAAGTTTCCTCTATAAGCATTGTTTCCAAAATTATTCCTACCAACAAAATTTACATCCATAGATTCATTATTATTATCAATCAAGGTAGATAAAGGCATATCATTGGGATCAATAGAAGAACTCTTAGTAGCAAACAATCTCATAAGCTCATCCATCTTTCCACTCAAAACATTAATTTCTTCTATAGCATGCACTTTTTTACTAGTAGATCATCCGGTGTGGCATTGCGAATAATTAGCCATAATATTATCAAGAAGTTTTGTAGCATCTCCTAACGTGATTTCCATAACGTGCCTCCGGCGGCCGAATCTAAAAGATCTCTAGAAGCAAAATTCAATCCGGCATAAAAAATTTGTATGTCATCCATAAATTCAAACCATGAATAGGGCAATTGTGAATCATCAATTTCATTCTTTGCCAATATTGGGCAACATGCTCATGATCAAGTTGTTTAAAATTCATCATATCGTTCCTAAGCGAGATGATATTAGCGGGAGGAAAATACTTAGAGATAAAAGCATCTTTGCATTTGTTCCAAGAATCAATACTATTTCTAGGCAAAGACGAAAACCAAACTTTAGCACGATCTCTAAGTGAAAACAGAAATAACTTCGATTTAACAATATCATTATCCGTATCTTTTTTCTTTTGCATCTGACACAAATCAACAAAATTATTTAGATGAGTAGCGGCATCTTCACTAGGAAGGCCGGAGAATTGATCTTTAAAAACAAGATTCAGCAAAGCAGCATTGATTTCACAAGACTCAACATCATTAAGAGGAGCAATCAGAGTACTAAGGAAATCATTATTATTGGTATTGGAGAAATCACATAATTTGGTATTATCTTGCGCCATGGCGACAAGTAATCCAACACACAAGCAAATAGAAAAAGGCAAGCAAAAGAGAGAGGAAGAAGGCAAGCGGAAAAGAGAGGAGATTGGGAAAGAGAGGGCGAATAAAACGACAAGGGTGAAGTGGGGGAGAGGAAAACGAGAGGCAAATGGCAAATAATGTAAATGCGAGGGAGATGAGTTTGTGATGGGTACTTGGTATGTCTTGACTTGAGCGAAGACCTCCCCGGCAACGGCGCCAGAAATCCTTCTTGCTACGTATTGAGCTTGCATTGGTTTTCCTTGAAGAGGAAAGGGTGATGCAGCACAGTAGCGTAAGTATTTCCCTCAGTTTTTGAGAACCAAGGTATCAATCCAGTAGGAGGCTCCTCACAAATCCGACGAACCTACACAAACAAACAAAGAACTCACAACCAACGCGATAAAGGGGTTGTCAATCCCTTCGCGGCCACTTGCGAAAGTGAGATCTAATAGAGATAATATGATAAGATAATTTTTTTTGGTGTTTTATAATATAGATGCAGAAAATAAAGATGCAAATAAAAGTAGATTGGAAACTTGTATCATAAAAGATAGAACCGGAGGCCATAGGTTTCACTAGAGGCTTCTCTCAAGATAGCATAAGTATTATGGTGGGTGAACAAATTACTATCGAGCAATTGATAGAAAAGCAAATAATTATGAGATTATCTAGGCATGATCATGTATATAGGCATCACGTCCGCGACAAGTAGACCGACTCCTGCCTGCATCTAGTACTATTACTCCACACATCGACCGCTATCCAGCATGCATCTAGAGTATTAAGTTCATAAGAACAGAGTAACGCATTAAGAAAGATGACATGATGTAGAGGGATAAACTCAAGCAATATGATATAAACCCCATCTTTTTATCCTCGATGGTAACAATACAATACGTGTCTTGCAAACCTTTCTGTCACTGGGTAAGAACACTGCAAGATTGAACCCAAAGCTAAGCACTTCTCCCATGGCAAGAAAGATCAATCTAGTAGGCCAAACCAAACCGATAATTCAAAGAGACTTGCAAAGATAACTCAATCATACATAAAAGAATCCAGAGAAGATTCAAATATTATTCATAGATAAACTTGATCATAAACCCACAATTCATCGGATCTCGACAAGCACACCGCAAAAAGGGATTACATCGAATAGATCTCCACAAGAGAGGGGGAGAACATTGTATTGAGATCCAAAAAGAGAGAAGAAGCCATCTAGCTAATAACTATGGACCCGAAGGTCTGTGGTAAACTACTCACAACTCATCGGAGGGGCTATGGTGTTGATGTAGAAGCCCTCCATGGTGGATTCCCCCTTTGTTGGAACGTCGGCGACGGCTCCAAGATGGGATCTCGCGGATACATAAGGTTATGGTGGTGGAAATATTTCTTTGGTGGCTCCCTGGATGTTTTTTGGGGTATGTAGGCTTATATAGGAGGAAGAAGTATGTCGGTGGCCGCCCGAGGGGCCCACGAGACAGGGGGGCGCGCTCTGTAGGGGTGGGCGCCCCCACCCTCGCGGCTGCCTTGGATGCTTCTTGACTTGCACTCCAAGTCCTCTGGATCACGTTTGTTCCAAAAATCACGCTCCCGAAGGTTTCATTCCGTTTGGACTCCGTTTGATATTCCTTTTCTTCGAAACACTGAAATAGGCAAAAAAACAGCAATACGGGCTGGGCCTCCGGTTAGTAGGTTAGTCCCAAAAATGATATAAAAGTGTTAAAGTAAAACCCATAAACATCCAAAACATGTAATATAATAGCATGGAACAATAAAAAATTATAGATATGTTGGAGACGTATCAGGCGCCTCCCATGGTGTCAGCGTAAGTATCTGTTCTCGTGCGTTTCCTTTCTTGTTGATTCTGTCTAAGCTTTATTGCTTCATTTTTCTTGACTTAGGGCCCCGCTCTCCCTTGGGAGGTCGACCAGCGCCTCTGTCATTGGGTCGGTGGAGACCTCCGCTACCACCCGGTGAGTCGATCCGGCCGCCTACCTCCAGGAGGTGCAGGAGCGAAACGCGCGGGAGGCGCGCGAGGAGCAGGAAGCCGCCCGCCTGAAGAAGGCAGAAGCAGACAGAGCGGCGGCCTTCGCGCTGAAGAAGCTGGCGGAGCCTGAAGCTGACGTCGTGGAGAAGAGGCGGCTTGAGGAGAACATGCGCCGCCAGGAGCCGCTATTGGTTGCTCCCTTGAACTCCGCGCCTCCCCTGCCAGATATCACGGCGCCGACTGAGGGAGCCGGCGACGAGCAGCCGACCCTAGAGAGGGAAGGCGACGATGTTGTCATGCCGGACGTGGTCGTGCCTCCGCCTCTGCCACCGCCATCTGGAGGGGCGCGAGATGAGCAGCCGGCCACCCCGCCGGCGCCCCCAGCCGAAACGAGGTGGTGACGGGCCCGACTCCTGAGGCCCACACGCCCACGCGTCGTCGCCTCACGAAGGCGGCCTCAGTGCCACGACCGCTGGAAACCACCATCGCGAGCTCGTCAGACTCGAACACCGAGGCGACCAGTGTTGCGCCCACCGGCTAGGTGCGTGGAGGCGGGACGGGAACCCTGAACCAGGCGATCCTTGACATCCAGGCCAGACTTTGAGCCGAGGCCGATGCTCTCAAGCGGTGCAATGAGGTGATCCTGGATTTGCGAGTAACCATTCGAGTGCGCTTCTTGCTTCTTCGTGTTTGGTCCTTGTACTTCTCGGTGGGGGTGCGCCAGTGCACCCACTGGGTGTAGTCCCCAAGTTTCGGGCCGGCTGCTGAGCAGGCAGCTCAGAACTTTAATTTGCAAGCTTTGAGTACTAACTTTGTCTGTTATCCTCATTGCAGGATTATCATAACCTCCGCACGGCCACCTTCAACTCCAGCGTCCGAGAGCTGGCCCAGCAGACCTCCAACTTTTCAGAATGCCGGAGTAAGTCTTCATTTTCTTTTTCCGCGGGGGCGCACTGGCGCACCCGCGGGCTATAGTCCCTGAGATTCGGACCGACTGCTGAGCAGTCGGGCCGAATGTCCCTGACAACTGCATTTCTTCTTTGTGGATTGTTGACATCTTTTTCTTCTTTTATTTTTGCAGAGGCCAAAGCCGTCCTGCAGCAGCAGCTGGGCGAAGCCAACACCGTGTTGCGTGCCAAGGAGGCAGAGTGCGGCAGGCTGGTCGAGGAGCGTGACCGGCTGGCCACGCAGCTCGCGGAGCAGGCGGAGCTTCTCCAGAAGGCTCAGAAGGAGGTGGAGGAGAAGGAGTCCCATATCCTCGCCGAGTTCGAGACCAAATGCTCTGCCTGGGCCGACAAAGAGATGCAGCTAACTGCCGGCTTTGGTAGTATTGAAGACATGGTCGATGGTAAACTTCTTCTTTTCTCTTTCTTTGAGTTACCGACCTCTAATTGGGCCGACTGCTGGCTTCTGACCTCTAACTTCTTTGTTCTCTGCCCGAGCAGACTTCTTCCCCGGCCACTCTGGTGCTGCCAACTAGGCCATTGAGGCTTATCTCGAGGAACGGAGGGCGGACGGTGCGCAAATTGCCGCCGACGCCCCCTGAACCTTTGCGAGCAGCTTCTCAGCATCCAACCCCGCCTTCGGCCGGCTCATCGGATGCTGCGTCGTCTTCAGCGTGTCGGAGCCCAGGCGGTCTCCGCCCTGTGGCCAGACATGCCAGCTCCGTGCACTCCCAGCTGGACTGTTGATTGGCTGGAGGTGGTGGTCGGCCATCTAGAGGCTTGGAAGGGATCCTCGGCCCGGGCTGGAGCGCGTCGGGCCTTGGAGTTTGTCAAGGCATGGTACCCTGGGCTAAATCTAGCCCAGTTGACCATGTTTCGGCAGGAGGCTTAGGAGGAGCTGGTGGCAGTGGAGGGTGATCTTCTCAGGCGGGCGGCGGTGATCGCCCAGTACACCAACACCAATATCTTCATCCTAAAGCTAGCTGAGAATGGTGCCGAGGCGCCACCGGAGTGGTTCGGGCTGAACCCGGAGGACGGCGAGGATTCGGCCAAGGTGATCGACTCTAACGACGAGGGAGAGGACGAGGAGGATGAGGAAAGTGGAGAAGGTGCGCCAGAGGTCGGAGCGGACGGCCAGCCTCTGCCTGACCACGCCTCGAACAATGAGCCGAGCTCGAGCTTGCCGACTGCTGCTGGAGGCGACCACGTGGAGACCGACCAGCCGTCCACTCCACCAACCGGCGCCGCCGACTCCGCCACCTAGCCGGACCCCTCTGCTGCTCCCTAGGTCGTCGATTTTATTTTTCCTGCTTATCAGTCTTGACAAACTTTGTTAAATTTGCACAATTCCACCCGTGGGGTGTATTTAAATCTTCGTTGAATGCTGGCCAATGGGCCTTTTGATATGTAAATATTCTTCGACACAAGTTGTGCTCTTTGTCGAGTTCTGACTTTTTCTTGCTTTCTGCTCCTTGGCTTTTTCCTTTGCCGCCCTCCCTTTGCGGCTGAGTCACGCACTTAGCTGCTTTGGGGAGGGCAAGTACTTAGCCGACTGGAGTGTTGGCAAGGCAAGTAGAAGCCGGCCGGCCGGCTGTTCAGGAGCCGGTCGATGGGGTGGGATGCCGGCTTATACTACGTGCGCGCTTTCTTTCCTTAGCCATTTTTCGTGTGGACACCGTTTCTGCAACCCCTGCCTGCCGGACAGTCACTCTGCGAGGTATGGCTTTTGGCAGGAGAAGGTTTAGGTGCCAGCACACTACTTGTCTAACTGCAGGAAGCGGCCCATAGTAGAAGGCGGTGAGCCCCCGGGCCGACTAGTTGAACCCGGTGCGAGGCGGAATAATGGAATAACACATTTATATGCATAATACTTATCATATAGATAAAAGAGGGTAGTCCCCGAGCTCTTCTCGGTGGACACGGAGTCTTCATACTTAATACAAAAGGTAGCATGGTACATACTGCATTAACTGTAAAATCTTTGGAGGAGGTTTGCATTCCACGGCCTCTCCGTCTCCTTGCTGGAGTCGTCTCTCTTGCGTGCTCTAGGCTTCTGAGCGTTTATCAGGTAGTAGGAATCGTTGCCCAAAACTTTGCTGATGATGAAAGGGCCCTGCCAAGGTGCCGAGAGCTTGTGTTGGCCGGTTGTTCGCTGTATCAGCCGGAGCACAAGGTCTCCCTATTGGAAGGATCTTGGCTTGATCTTCCAATTGTAGTATCGGCGTAGATTCTGCTGGTAGATGGCGGACCGGCTGAGCGCCAACAACCGGCTTTCTTCCAGCAGATCCATGTCGTCTTCTTGTGCTTCTTTTGCCTCCTCCTTGGTGTACATGGTGACTCGAGGGGAGTCAAATTCTATGTCCTTCGGGATGACGGCTTCGGCACCGTAGACGAGGAAGAAGGGCGTGAAGGCGGTTGACTTGTTCGGTGTTGTGCGCAGGCTCCAGAGGACGGCCGGCAGTTCATCGAGCCAGCAGCCGACTGAACGCTCTAGAGGCTCGACCAATCGGGGCTTGATGCCGAACAAAATAAGGCTGTTTGCTTGCTCCACTTGGGTGTTTGACTGCGGGTGGGCAACGGACGCTAAGTGCAGTCGGATGCCCTGTGTTACGCAGAAATGAGCCAACGTGCCCTTGGAAAAATTGGTGCCATTGTCGGTGATGATGTTGTGTGGTATGCCATACCGAGTCGTGATGTCTGCGATGAAAGTCACAGCAGTCGGCCCATTCAGCTTCTTGATTGGCTTTGCTTCTATCCACTTGGTGAATTTGTCCACGACGACAAGAAGATGAGTCATGCCGCCGTGTGCTGTCTTCAATGGCCCCACCATGTCCAGCCCCCAGACGACAAAGGGACAGGCAATAGGAATGGTCTTGAGTGCAGAAGCCAGTAGATGTGACTTGGAACAAAACTTCTGGCACCCTTGACACTTCTGGACCAAATCTTTGGCATCTTCGAGGGCAGTCCGCCAGAAAAAACCATGATGGAAAGCTTTGGCAACAAGTGATCTTGAAGCCGCGTGGTGACCACATTCGCCTTGGTGGACATCTTTGAGGATTGCTTGGCCTTTGTCTGGTTCTACGCAGCGCTGGTACACACCAATGACACCGCGCCTCACCAGTTCTCTGTTGACGATGGTGTATGCTGCTGCCTGACGTTGCACTTGTCGAGACGAGATCTCATCAGTCGGCAGCTCTTTGTTCACCAGATAGTTCAGGATGGGTTGAGCCCATGAAGGTGCTGCTATTTCTTTGACTGCCAGAACTGCAACTTGCGCGAGGGCGGGTGGGCCGGGAGGCGGCGGGTTGGAGTCGGCTGCCGCTTGCTGAGTTGGAGAAATCCCCGGGCCGACTGCTACAGTCCTCGGGCCAGGTTCTGAAGTCCCCGGGCCAGGTGCAACTGCTACAGTCCACGAGCCACCTGCCGAAGTCCCCGCGCTGGCTGCTAGAGTTCTCAAGTCGGATCCGACTGCTTCAGGAGGAGCCGGAACGAGATGGAGTCTGATTCTGGCGCCGGCCTGACAGTTGGCTTGAGGAGGCGTTGTAGGGCGACGCCAGCTGGTATTGCTTGCCGGGTGGAGCCGATCCGTGCCAAGGCATCTGCTTGCTCATTATCATTTCTTGGCACATGGAGGAACTCGCACCCTTAGAAGTATCCACTGAGTTGCTGTACGAGGAAACGATAGCTTGCCATGTTTGCATCCTTGGTGTCCCAGTCGCCCGACGACTGCTAGAGAACCAAACCAGAATCTCCATAGCATAGGATCTGGCGAATGCTGAGTTCCTTGGCAAGCCGGAGCCCGTGTATGAGTGCTTCGCATTCAGCTACGATGTTGGAGGTGGCAAAGTGAACTTGCAGTACATATCTGAGCTTGTCGCCTTTGGGAGAGGTGAGGACGATGTCGGCTCCCAAACTGGTGCGCGTCTTGGAGCCATCAAAATGCATCCGCCAATGGGTGCAGTCTGGTGCTGGTGGCAAGTACTGGGTCTCGGCCCAGTCGACGAGGAAGTCGGCCAGTGCTTGCGACTTGATGGCGTTGCGGGGCTGGTAGTAGATGGTTTAGGGGGCCAAATCTATGGCCCATTTGGCCACTCAGCCCAAAGCATCTCGGCTTCCAATGATCTCGGCCAGTGGAGCAGTGCAGACAATAGTGATTGGGTGCTCCTGAAAATATGGCTTCATCTTCTTGGCAGAAAAGTGCACACCATAGCACATCTTCTGATAGTGGGGGTAGTTCTGCTTGGAGGCGGACAACACTTCACTAAGGTAATACACCGGCCTCTGGACTGGTAGTGCTTTGCCTTCTTCCTTGCGCTCCACAACTATGACTGTGCTGACCACCCGACTGGTAGTGATGATGTAGAGAAGCATAGGCTCCTTAGCAGTCGGAGCCGCTAGGATAGGCGGGGTGGTCAACATCTTCTTGAGTTGGAGAAAAGCTTCATCCGCCTTGTCGTTCCACTCGAAAAAAGTGGTCTTCTTCATGAGCTGGTATAGGGGAAGAGCCTTCTCGCTCAGCCGACTGATGAAACGGTTGATGGATGCCAAGCAACCAGTGAATTTTTGCACGTCCCACAGTTGGGTGGGCACCTTCATCTGCTCGATGGCCTTGATCTTCACTGGGTTACACTCTATGTCGCGCTTTGAGACCAGGAATCCAAGAAGTTGGCCGACTGGTACTCCAAAGACGCATTTCTTCGGGTTGAGCTTGATTTGAAATCGGCGCAAGTTTTCAAAAGTTTCCTTGAGGTCTTCCAGTAGCGTGCCATGCTTCTCCATCTTCACCACCACATCGTCTACGTAGACATGGGCGTTTCTGCCGAGTTGCTTGAGGAGACACTTCTGCATGCAATGCTGAAATGTGGCACCAACATTCCTCAAGCCGAACGTCATGGTCAGGTAGCAGAAGGCTCCAAATGGTGTGATGAAGGCGGTCTTCAGCCTGTCGGCTGGGCTCAGCTTGATTTGGTGATACCCTGAGTATGCATCTAGAAAACTCAGCAGCTCGCATCCGGCTGTGGAGTCTATCACTTGGTCAATTCTCGGAAGAGCAAAGGGATCCTTGTGGCAAGCTTTGTTGAGACTGGTGTAATCAATGCACATGCGCCACTACTTATTCTTCTTTAGCACGAGGACTGGGTTGGCTAACCATTCTGGGAAGAACACCTCCATGATTAAGCCGGCAGCTAGAAGTCGAGCTATCTCTTCTCCAACGACTCTTCTCTTCTCTTCCGACAGGCGGTGCAAGGGCTGCCTGGCCGGCTTGGCATCAGGTCGGACATGTCGTTTGTGCTCGGCGAAATCCGTCGGAACACCTGACAGGTCCTTGGGAGACCATGCAAATATGTCCCGATTCTCACGGAGGAAATCGACAAGCTCCCCTTCCTATTTGCTATCAAGGTTTGCACCTATGGCAGCGTACCTCCCCAGGTGCTCTGGGTCCAAGGGTATCTTCTTCATTTCTTTTGCCGGCTTGAACGAGCCCTCAGCTTCCGACTCCTTGGGGTTTGGTGACATTTCCGGATGCTTGCCTGCCATCGCCACAACCCGGTCAAGGAGCCGCTTTTCTGCTGCAATCACGAGGGACTCGGCTAGCCGGCTGCTATCTGCCGCACAGGCGGACGACTTCTTGTAGTCTCCGACTATGGTTAGGATTCCCTTGGTACTTGGCATCTTCATCTTGAGGTAAGCATAGTGGGGGACCACGATGAACTTGGCCAGGGTAGGTCGGCCAAGTAGCGCATGATAGGGGTTCTCGAGGTCCACCACCTCAAACCAGACTGGCTCTCGGCGGAAGTGATTTTTGTCTCCAAAGAGAACGTCAATCTGGGTCTTGCCGATTGGTGAGCAGGAAAGGCCAGGAACTATGCCATGGAATACAGTCCAGCCCGGCTGAAGGTCCTTCTGCTTGATTCCCAATTTCTCTATAGTGTCACGGTATAGGATGTTGATGCTGCTGCCTCCATCTATCAGGACTCAGGAGAAACGAGCAGCCGCCTCTCTGTTGTGAAGGTGGCGTCTAAGACCAAGGCATAAGAACCAGGAGAGGGAATCACCTCCGGGTGGTCTGCTCTGCTCCAACTGATATGCTCTTCAGACCAATGCATGAACTCTGGGGTCTCTGATGCTACTGCATGCACTTCTTGCTGTCGTTGCCATTTGCTACGCTTATCGTCGGCCACACTGGTGAACACGACATAAGCTCCATGCTCCTTAGGATAGTCATCTTGTATGCTGCTGGGGTGGAGGAGGCGGCGGGCCGGCAGGCGGAGGAGGCAGGAGTCTGTCACCCTTGGCGATTTTGGTAAGCCAATGGCACTTCCGAGTGGTGTGGTTGGACGGCTTCGTGCCGCTGTGGAACTTGCAGTGCGCATCAAGAGTCTGCTCGTATGAAAAGGCGGGCAACCAGTTGGGCTTGCCGCCCTTCTAACGCTTGGGTGGAGGCTGCCCCTCCGGCTGTTGGTCTTCGACTGTCGCCACCTGCCGGCTGGTGGAAGCCGGTTGTGTGGCCTTGTGCTTGTTGTCATTCGGCTGCTGATGCCGACTGGCCTCGCCAGCCGGAGTCCGCGGAGCTTGAGGAGCCACCTTGCCAGATGCGCCGACTTGGATCTCCACCTTCATGGAGGAGTCGGCCGTGGCGTACTTTGTCTGCTATGATCAGCAGTTCGTCAAGGATCATCGGCTCATCGTAGAGAAGTCAATGCTTGAGGAGGGTGCCCTCTCGGCACCCGGCAGTGAAGTACTCGATGGCCTGCACCTCGTGCACGCCCTCGCAAGAGTTGCGCAGCTCGGCCCAACACGTGAGGTAGTCGCGAGTTGATTCGCTGGGGCCTTGGATGCACAAGGAGAGCTGGCTGGGCTTCGAAGGCCGCTTGGACATGCTGGTGAAGTTGCGGATGAAGGCTTATGTGAAATCAACCCAGCTGTTGATGTTGCGGGGCTTCAGGCTGTTCAGCCATGTCCGGGCCGTGCCCTGGAGCATGAGCGGACCGTACTTCACAGCAACATGCTTGTTGCCGTTTGCTATGCTGACGGCCGTGGATTAGTCGACCAGCCAGTCTTCCAGCTTCACGGAGCCGGTGTACTTGGGCGTATCTCTTGGGAGCGTGAACCCCTTAGGGAAGGGCTTATCTCGGATTCGGGGGCCGAAACAAGGCAGACGCAAAGCATCTTCTTCTTCTGGCGCCAAGGATCGATTGAGGCGGTCGATCCGGTGGCGAGCGTCGTTCTCTCTGACTCCTTCCCGACGGCCAAGGCGGTCGCTGAGTGTCGGGTGCGTGACAGGCGGCGGGGTATGATATCTCTCCCCATGAGGCGGAGGGGGAGGCAGGTTGCCTCGTTGCTCCATGGCTCGGGGGCGGCCTTCTGCGTCATGCTCGATGGAGAAGCGAGTACGACTGTGGCTAGCACCCGGCTCCTTGTCTTTTCGCTCGCAGGCGTCGCCTACAGTCAGCGTCCAGGATGTCGCACCGTGGTCCCGGCGAGGAGGCGGATCATCGATTCGCTGGTCGGGCGCTCCAGTGCGGCAGCCGGCCTCATGCTTCTCGGCAGCCGCGTCCAGGAGCTGCTGGACGCGCTCCGGCATGTGGCGACGCTCGTCGCCATCAAGCTTGTCTAGCTCGTCTGCTGCCGCCTGGGCAGCTCGTATGTTGTAAATGGGACGATCTTCCCCGAACATGCTGGCAACGGCCGCGCCATGCTGCCGGATCACGACAATGAGGCTAGGCCCAGCGGGAGCCGGCGTGCCGCCAACGGCATGGTCCATCTCACGCTGGTAGGCCTCTGAAAGGCGTCTCGTGCTGGCCAGCCTGTTGGCACTTTCGACGAGCTGGACGCGGCGTGCCTGCAGCGTCTTGGCGTCGGCGTCTCAAGGGATGGGCTCAGACATGTCTCTCAACACCGCCTCGAGTGGATCTCGAACACCTCCGCCCGACTGCTCGTCATGGCTAATGACAAGCACCTTTGTGACGGTGCTTGAGCCGCTGAGCTTGCAGGGGAGCGGCTCGTCGTAGACCACCACATTGGTGGGGAAGGCATCAAGCGACGTTGTGTCGGAGTCGACAAGCATCGGGTCGGTGGAGCCAACCGAGTCCAAGTCCACAACAGGCTCGCTGATGACGTGGAGCTGGTCGAGTAGGCTGACGAGGTGGCTCTCAGGGCAATCCTCCCCCGAGTCAGACGCGGGCTCATTGGAGAGGTGAATCTCGCCAACAAGATCGGCAAGGTGGCTCGCCGTGCAGGCGGCCTCCGCGCTGCGCAGCGTGTTAATGCAGACGCTGTCGGGCGTGCCGGGCATGCTGCGCTTGCCAGGAAGGAACAAGGTTCCCGTCCAGAACAGGTCTCTGGACGACGGTGCACCTCGCTCCACGGTGAGCGCCAAATGTCGGGGGTTGGGTGCGATATATGCCAAGGGATGTCTTATCATGGTGGGAGCGAGTAGAACGTCGCCGGTGCCTGGAAGCGGGATGAGGCGTAGACAGGAATGCCGGTGTACTTTACCCAGGTTTGGGGCTCTCCTAGGAGATAACAACCCTGCTCCTGCTATGCGGGGTCTTCGCATGATCACTAAGGCACTAGTGAATACAATGGTGCTCCTCGAGCTGTATGCTAGAGGTAGAAGGAGGCAGGGCTTGCTCTCTTCTCCCTCTATGTATGAGTCTAGTTCTCTCTGATCCGGAACCCTTTGCACGGGTGCCCTGGGGGGTTTACATAGGGATAACCCTAGGGGTACATTGGTAATCTGGCCGGGTGTAGGGCCCGGCTGTCAGCGTCTCCGGTCGGCGGCTTCTTCGCCGGCTGCTGGGGACCGCCGCCTAGTGGGCCCCGCCGACTGGTCTGGTACGGAGCTGACAGGCCGCCTCCGCCGCTGGCGGGTCTGGTTGGCCGGTTACTGTAGCCGCAAGGCTAATGACGCATGCTTGGTCGGGGGAAGGGCGTGGCTACAGTCCCGTCGTCTGGTGGGTGATCACTTTAGCCTCACTGTGTCTAATCTGGTTAATGGCGCACGGGCCCCAAGGGAGGGCCTGACCGTCTCCCAGAAGCCGGATCCCCTTGGGTCCGACTGGCCAGGCTACGCCGCCCTCTGGGCCCTGGCTGCCTAGTTGGACCTGCCGCCTGTAGGACGTACCAACAGGCCGTCGTGGGAGCATGCCCCACCTGTCAGGGGTGACGTCAAGGGTGGAGTGGTAACAGTGCCGCGTCGTGGGGAGATCTCAGCCTGTACGGGGCACTGTGGACACGCCAAGCCCGGGATACGGCGGTGATGGGCTACACTGTAGCATCACGCTGTTTTGTCTTCTTAATGAGGTGGCGCAGACTTTGAGGGCGCCGGGGGCCGTCTGCTAGGATCCGGCCTCTCCGGAGGCTGCCGGCTAGGAGTTGGCCCATCTTGGTGTCGTCTTCTGGTACATGGCCGTCTTCTGGCAGCCGGCCATTTGAGCCAGCCGGCCACCAGAAGGTGGCGCTTCATTCCAGGGGCTCATGGGGCGCCGCAGGCCTAATATCTTGAAAGGTTCAGGGACACGGGTTGGCTACCCATGGCCCATTACTCCCACACCAGGTGTGCAGCAGGCGAAGGAGGGGTAGTAACTGTTGTCGCCTATGCACACTTAGTTTACTGTTGAATCCAGTTCCCCAAGAGCTGAAAAACGAACTGCCAACTATCAAGGAATTCCTAAAGTTTTGGGTGGAATGGGAATTGCTATTCTTTCTACTTCTCGAGGAATAATGACAGATCGAGAAGCTCGACTAAACAGAATTGGGGGAGAAGTCTTATGTTATATATGGTAATCGCCCCGCCTGCCACCTACTCACTCGTTTACTTGAAGAGACTCCAATGGCAATCCGAGGGGTGAGCCTGCTGGATATGGACTTTGGCAAAGAGTTCACCTTTGAGTTCTTCGTTCAGTCCCATGGCGGCAGCAAGTTGAGTGTGATGTACACCAACGATCCGGACTCGGTGAAGCTCTGCCTCGCCGAGTTCAAGCAGTACCTATAGGACGAGAAAGCACAAGGTCATAGGACTAGACCTTATGCCCATCCATTCGTCTCCTGACAGGGACCAGCGGATCGCGGTCGCCCAGGTATGTGTGCGAGATGAGGTTCTTGTCTACCACTGCTGTAGGGCCATCAGAGGTTTTGGAGCATTTGCCCGTTTCATTGGCAGCGCCGACTGCACCTTCGCTACGGTGGAGAGAAGGAAGAACGCGACGATTCGGCCATTTGGTGCTGCAAGCTTGTCGACATCCAGAAGCAATACAAGATCATCGGCAACGGGCAGGAGAAGGACTCCGTGGTTGACCTCGCCGAGACCATCATCAACCCTTGCTACGCTAAGATGAAAGAAGACAACGATACCAAGGAGCTCCACCGGCCACCCTGCATCTGAACAAGTCAACCCTCCACTACTAGAAAAAAAGTTGTTAGTGGCGCACCTGTTTTGGCTATTAATGGTGCACTATAGGTGCGCACAATTTTTTTTCAAATTTTTTTTCAAATTTTTTTTCAATTTTTTTCAGAATTTTTTTCGTTTTTTCTTAATCTCAGGTCACTATGGCTTAATTTCAAGTCAAATCGCACTCCTTGGTCAAACTTCCTGGAAGGTCACCCATCCTCACACTACTCCAGCCAGAGCATGCTTAACTTCTCAATTCTATCCAACCCCAGCACCAGCTCACTTAACAGGCACTTGTTGATATATCTATCATATCAATCACATTAAGCCTTGTTGATGTCCCGGACTTTGTTCATGTTCATGAGTGTGATGAAATTTTGAAAAAATATTTCAAACTTCCCGGTCATATTACGTATCATATTTTGAACATTTTTTCCAAAAAAAATTCAAAACCAATTTTTTTCTATTACTAGTGGCGCACCAAGCAAATGGTGCGCCATTACTAAGTTTGAAATTTTTTCCATTTCCCCCCTCTAGATCTTAAAAGCCCCGTATCTTTTATTCTGTTAGGTTTTTTAGGATTCTAAAAATCTTCAACAGGGTTCCCACGGTTGAATTCGGATGTAACTTTTCGAGTAGATGATTTTTCATATAAAAAACTTTTTAATCCGAGTTCATATGCAAAAGTTATGCCCATTTTACTAAATTCAAGAGAGAATTTAGAAATAAATTTGAAATTCATATTTGTAGATTTTCCCAACAACTATATCATATATCACATGGGAAACTTATTTTCTTTTATTTTTTTGACATTTCCATCATTTTCTTTTATTTTTTTTTAAACTGAAAAGGCGGTCCAAGGGGGGGTGCATTTGGTGAAATTTTTGGCATAGTAATGACGCACCTTCACAAAGTGCGCCATTACTATGTGTATGACTTGGTCAAACCTTGGTCAAAGTTAGTAATGGCGCACTTTGTATAGGTGCGCCATTACTAAGTTTGACATAGTAATGGTGCACCTATGCAAAGTGCGCCATTACTAAGTTTGACCAAGGTTTGACCCAGTCATACACATAGTTATGGCACACTTTGTAAAGGTGCGCCATTACTATGTCAACTTAGTAATGACGCACCTATACAAAGTGTGTCATTACTATGTGTATGACTGGGTCAAACCTTGGTCAAATTTAGTAATGGCGCACTTTTCACCTGGTGCGCCATTACTGTTTTGGTTACTAATGGCGCACCTACACATGGTGCACCATTACTATTTAGTAATGGCGCGCCACATGTATAGAGCGCCATTAGTGTCCATATTGGCTATAGCTGTTTTTCTAATAGTGCTCGAACTCCCCTCCGCCTGCGTCTTCCCCTGCTCCGGTTCGTTCGGTCCACGGTCTCGACGTCGTCCTCCACCTTTGTGCTCTTGCCGTGGTGCCGTCGTCTGTCGTTCCCAACATGGTCAGCAAAACAAGAGGAATCGGGAGACAACTGTTCGTCGAGAGGCTGACAGTCGTGGGCCCACCAGGCCCATGACCTAGGTTTTGTTGTTTAACATGGGCAGCCCACGACATGTTTCAATGTTTTTTGGATCAAGCGGCTTCTGGGCCTCCCAATCTAGCTTGTCTATAACATCAGTAGCCCAAGTTATGTTTGTTTTTTCAAGACGACTGATAACCCACAAGTGTAGGGGATCGCAACAGTTTTCGACAAGTAAGAGTGTCGAACCCAACGAGGAGCTAAAGGTAGAATAAATATTCCCTCAAGTTCTATCGACCACCGATACAACTCTACGCACGCTTGACGTTCGCTTTACCTAGAACAAGTATGAAACTAGAAGTACTTTGTAGCTGTGATAGGATAGGTTTGCAAGAAAGTAAAGAACACGTAAATATAAACTAGAGGTTGTTTAGATAAAGAAGCAATAAAGTAAATATTAGTAGAGAGATTTTTGTTACAAGAAAGTTATTTGTTCAAGGCAATCGATAACTAGACCGGTAATCATTGTTGCAATTCTATTTGAGGGAGAGGCATAGGCTAACATATCATCCCTTACTTGGAATTCTATGCACTTATGATTGGAACTCTAGCAAGCATCCGCAACTACTAAAGATTCATTAAGGTAAAACCCAACCATAGAATTGAAGTATCAAGTCCCCTTTTATCCCATACGCAAACATCCTACTTACTCGGGTCTGTGCTTCTGTTCACTCACGCCACCCACCATAAGCAAATCATAAACATATTGCAAACCCTACAGCGGGAATCCCTCACGCTTGCACGACATGGAGGGCACAATAAGACAGCACCAATAATAAAACATGCAACTCAAACCAATCACGATCATCAGTTAACCCATAGGACAAAAAGGATCTACTCAAACATCATAAGATCGCCATACATCATTGGGGAATAATATATAGCGTTGAGCACCATGTTTAAGTAGAGATTATAGTGGGTAAGAGAGAGGTTACACCGCTGCATAGAGGGAGGAATAGTTGGTGGAGATGTTGGTGAAGATGGCGGCGGTGTTGGTGAAGATCACTGTGAAGATGATGGCCCCGACAACGCTCCGGCGCCACCGGAAGCAAGTGGGAGAGGGCCCCCCTTCTTCTTCTTCTTCCTTGACCTCCTCCCTAGATGGGAGAAGGGTTTCCCCTCTGTTCCTTGGCTCCCATGGCGTGGGAGGGGCAAGAGCCCCTCCGAGATTGGATCTATCTCTCTGTTTCTGCGTTCTCAGATTCTACCCCTTCACCGTTTTTATATTCCCGGAGATCCGTAACTCCGATTGGGGTGAATCTTTCGCCCAGATTTTTCTTGTAAAATTAGCTTTCTTGCGGCAAAATAAGGACATCAACTGCCTGACGGGTGGCCCACGAGAGCCCAGGGCGCGCCCAGGGGTAGGGGGCGCGCCCCCCTGTCTTGTGGCCACCCCGGACACCGTTTCGCGTTGATTCTTCCTCCGGAAAATCCTAAATATTCCAAAATAATTCTCCGTCCGTTTTTATCCCTTTTGGATTCCGTTTGATATTGGTTTTCTATGAAACATAAAACATGCAACAGATAGGAACTGGCACTGGGCACTGGGTCAATATGTTAGTCCCAAAAATAGTATAAAAAGTTTCCAAAAGTATATGAAAGTTGAAGAATATTGGCATGGAGCAATAAAAAATTATAGATACGATGGAGACATATCAGCATCCCCAAGCTTAATTCCTGCTCGTCCTCGAGTAGGTAAATGATAAAAAGATAATTTTTGATGTGGAATGCTACCTAGCATAATCTTGATCATATGTCTAATCATGGCATGAATATTAAGACACAAGTGATTCAAAGCAATAGTCTATCATTTAACATAAAAACAATAATACTTCAAGCGTACCAATAAAGCAATCATGTCTTTTCAAAACAACATGGCCAAAGAGAGTTATCCCTACAAAATCATATAGTCTGGCTGTTGCTCTATCTTCATCACACAAAGTATTTAATCATGCACAACCCCGATGACAAGCCAAGCAATTGTTTCATACTTTCTAATCTCAAACTTTTTCAACTTTCACGCAATACATGAGTGTGAGCCATGGATATAGCACTATAGGTGGAATAGAAAATGATGGTGGGGGTTATGTGGAGAAGACAAAAAGGGAGAAAGTCTCACATCAACTAGGCGTATCAACGGGCTATGGAGATGCCCATCAATAGATATCAATGTGAGTGAGTAGGGATTGCCATGCAACGGATGCACTAGAGCTATAAGTGTATGAAAGCTCAAACTGAAACTAAGTGGGTGTGCATCCAACTTGCTTGCTCATGAAGACCTCGGGCATTTGAGGAAGCTCGTCATCGGAATATACAAGCCAAGTTCTATAATGAGAATTCCCACTAGTATATGAAAGTGAAAGCATAGGAGGATCTCTCTATGAAGAACATGGTGCTACTCTGAAGCACAAGTGTGGTAAAAGGATAGTAACATTGCCTCTTCTCTCTTTTTCTGTCATTTTTTTCTTTTTTTTCTTTTTTTTCTTTTTTGGTGGGCTTCTTTGGCCTCTTTTTTGTTTGGGCTTCTTTGGCCTCTTTTATTTTTCATAAAGTCCGGAGTCTCATCCCGACTTGTGGGGGAATCATAGTCTCCATCACCCTTTCCTCACTGGGGCAATGCTCTAATAATGATGATCATCACACTTTTATTTACTTATAACTCAATATCTAGAACAAAGATATGACTCTATATGAATACCTCCGGCGGTGTACCGGGATGTGCAATGATCTAGCATAGAAATGACATCAAAAAACGGACAAGCCATGAAAACATCATGCTAGCTATCTTACGATCATGCAAAGCAATATGACAATGAAAACTCAAGTCATGTATATGATGATGATGATGAAATTTGCATGGCAATACATCTCGGAATGGCTATGAAAATGCCATGATATGTAGGTATGGTGGCTGTTTTGAGGAAGATATAATGAGGTTTATGTGTGATAGAACGTATCGTATCACGGGTTTTGGATGCACCGTCGAAGTTTGCACCAACTCTCGAGGTGAGAAAGGGCAATGCACGGTACCGAAGAGGCTAGCAATGATGGAAGGGTGAGAGTGTGTATAATCCATGGACTCAACATTAGTCATAAAGAACTCATATACTTATTACAAAAATCTACAAGACATGGAAAACAAAGTACTACGCGCATGCTCCTAGGGGGATAGATTGGTAGGAAAAGACCATCGCTCGTCCCCGACCGCCACTCATAAGCAAGACAATCAATAAATAAAATTGTGCTCCAACTTCATCACAAAGCGGTTCACCATACGTGCATGCTACGGGAATCACAAACCTCAACACAAGTGTCTCTACAATCCACAACCACCCACTAGCATGACTCTAATATCACCACCTTTATATCGCAAAACTATTGCAAAGAATCAAACATATCATATTCAGTGATCTACAAGTTTATGTAGGATTTTATGACTAACCATGTGAATGACCAATTCCTGTCATCTCTCTAAATAGATATAAGTGAAGCAAGAGAGTTTAATTCTTTCTACAAAAGATGTGCCCACACTCTAACAATTATAAGTTAAGCAAAAGAGCATTCTACAAATGGCGGTTTTCTATATGAAGAGAAACAGGCAATCCAAACTTCAAATGATATAAGTGAAGCACGTGAAGCATTCTATAAAGCCATACTCAAAAGATTTAAGTGAAGTGCAATGAGAATTCTATAAATCAACCAAGGACTATCTCATACCAGCATGGTGTATAAAAGAAAAGTGAAAACTAAATGCAAAAGACGCTCCAAGATTTGCACATAATGCATAAACGAAACGAATACGAAAACATACTGATACTTGTTGAAGAAAGAGGGGATGCCTTCCGGGGAATCCCCAAGCTTAGACGCTTGAGTTTCCTTGAATATTTACTTGGGGTGCCTCGGGCATCCCCAAGCTTGAGCTCTTGCCTCTCTTCCTTTTCCTCATATCGAGACATCCTCGATTAGACACTACATCCACACAAAACTTCAACAGAAAACTCGGTAAGATCCGTTAGTATAATAAAGCAAATCACCACTCTAAGTACTGTTGCAAACCAATTCATATTTTGTTTTTGCATTGTGTCTACTGTAATATAACTTTTTCATGGCTTAATCCACTGATATAAATTGATAGATTCATCAAAACAAGCAAACTATGCATCAAAAACAGAATCTGTCAAAAACAGAACAGTCTCTAGTAATCTGAACATTCACCATACTTATGGTACCCCAAAAATTCTACCAAAATTCAGCAAAATAAACAAGTTGTATAGAAAGACAGTGCAGAAGTAGTCAGAACCAATTGACGTTTCAGTTAAAAATGTAAAATCGCGCACTACACCCAAAGTTTCTGTCCTGCATCGTACAAACCAACAAGCATTGTACACATCCTAAAGGCAAACCTTGGCACATTATTTTTATAATACAATGGAATTGTACAAAGGGATAATTATTTTTGTTGAAAAGTTTCTGTAATCAAGATTCACAAAGTTTCCGTGAGCATGAACAAAGTTCAAGGAGCTCTGCCACTTCAACAATGCTTGTCTCTCTCACTTTCACTTTCCTTTTTGAAAAGTTTTAGGTTCCCCTCTTTATTTTATTTTTTTGTTTTAAACCATATGAAAGCACTCAACAGAAATAAATGACTCTCTAAAACTTCCGGGTTGTCTCCCTGGCAGCGCTTTCTTTAAAGCCATTAAGCTAGGCATATGCTCAAGTAATGAATCCACCCGGATCCCAAGGTATATCAAAGCCAGTTTTAATTAACAATGATTTGTAATTTAGTAGTGAGCACAAAGTAGCATATATCATGCAACAACAAAGTCTAACTCTCTTCCTATGCATTAGCATGTCATAAAAGAACAATTCGTGCACACCAAGTAAATGCCAATTCATAGTATAAGCAGTTTCTTGCAATCTCATAGTATGGGAAACATAGAGAGGTGGAGACATAGTTACTCTCTCATAATAATTGCAAGTAGGAGCAGCAAGCACATGCATATTACATTCATCAAAATCATCATGTGCAATGGTAAAAGGCAACCCATCAATATAATCCTTACTAAGCGCAAACTTCTCCGATATAGTGTAGTTTGGAGAATTCAAAAAGATAATAGGACTATCATGCGTGGGTGCAATAGCAAAAATTTCAAGTTTAACATACGGAACTATAGCAAGTTCATCTCCATAAGCATAATTCATATTGGCATCTTGGCCACAAGCATAGCAAGTATCATCAAAAAGGGATATTTCAAACAAATTCAAGGGATCATAGCAATCATCATAGCAATCATACTTCGGTAAGCACGAAGGGGAATTAAATAATGTATGAGTTGGAGGGTTAATCTCATTAGAAGGTGGGCACGGGTAGCTAATCCGCTCTTCCTCCTTTTGTTCTTCGCTCTCCTCATCATCTTTTTCAATCAATGAGCTCACTGTTTCATCAATTTCTTCTTCCATAGCTTCCTGCAAAATATTAGTCTCTTCTTGGACAGCGTTGACTTTCTTCATAAAAGCATTAATATAGTAATTGTATTCATAATTTTCATAGCAATATCCAAGTATAGCAAGATTTTCTGGCCTATAACCATCATCATCAAAAGCTTCATACTTTTCAAACAAAGCTTCAATATCATAGGCAGCCTTAAAAGCAACAAATTCTTCTATTTGTTCCACATCATAGTAATCATATCTACCATTAGCATAAGAATCTAAGGTTTCATTATCATTGAATTTGCATGAAAAGGGGAGGTGTGGAGCCTCCATCCTAGAGCAACAAGTAATATCATATCTCAAGCATAGATTCTAGGCATACCAACGCAACATAATAAATTGATCCCATAATAGTTTCCCTTTTTGTGTCGAGCGATAATCCCTAAAGTATTCACGTTGATCCAATGTGTCTCCCATTATAAAGTTGAATGGGGCTTTCTTAGGATTATCAAAGTAGTACATAATATCTCTCGCATAATGACAGTCGGGGGTTTTAGGAGTTACCCCATCTTCATGAGTACCAGGTATAGCTAATTTTTTTAGTATTTTGTGTTCCATATCCATAACTAAAGATAGAGAACAACTTAGAACAACAAATAAAAATTACTTAGTGATAAAGCAAACAAGCACACACGAGAATATTCACCCCACGCTATGACTCCCCGGCAACGGCGCCAGAAAAAGATCTTGATAACCTACAAGTGTAGGGGATCGCAACAGTTTTCGTTAAGTAAGAGTGTCGAACCCAATGAGGAGATAAATATTCCCTCAAGTTCTATCGACCACCGATACAACTCTACGCACGCTTGACGTTCGCTTTACCTAGAACAAGTATGAAACTAGAAGTACTTTATAGGTGTGATAGGATAGGTTTGAAAGAAAGTAAAGAACACGTGAATATAAAGTAGGAGCTGTTTAGATAAAGAAGCAATAAAGTAAATATTAGTAAAGAGATTTTTGTTACGAGAAAGTTATTTGTCCAAGGCAATCGATAACTAGACCGGTAATCATTGTTGCAATTCTATTTGAGGGAGAGGCATAGGCTAACATATCATCCCTTACTTGGAATTCTATGCACTTACGATTGAACTCTAGCAAGCATCCGCAACTACTAAAGATTCATTAAGGTAAAACCCAACCATAGCATTAAAGTATCAAGTCCCCTTTTATCCCATACGCAAACATCCTACTTACTCGGGTCCGTGCTTCTGTTCACTCACGCCACCCACCATAAGCAAATCATAAACATATTGCAAACCCTACAGCGGGAATCCCTCACGCTTGCACGACACGAAGGGCACAATAAGACAGCACCAATAATAAAACATGCAACTCAAACCAATCACGATCATCAGTTAACCCATAGGACAAAAAGGATCTACTCAAACATCATAAGATAGCCATACATCATTGGGGAATAATATATAGCGTTGAGCACCATGTTTAAGTAGAGATTACAGAGGGTAAGAGAGAGGTTACACTGCTGCATAGAGGGAGGAAGAGTTGGTGGAGATGTTGGTGAAGATGGCGGCGGTGTTGGTGAAGATCGCGGTGATGATGATGACCCCCGGCAGCGCTCCGGCGCCGCCGGAAGCAAGGGGGAGAGGGCCCCCCTTCTTCTTCTTCTTCCTTGACCTCCTCCCTAGATGGGAGAAGGTTTTCCCCTCTGTTCCTTGGCTCCCATGGCGTGGGAGGGGCGAGAGCCCCTCCGAGATTGGATCTATCTCTCTGTTTCTGCGTTCTCAGATTCTACCCCTACACCGTTTTTTATAGGGTCGCGCTAACTGCCACACGTGTGGCAGGAAGGGAGACACACCACACGTCTCTAATGTAAACAGATTGCCACGTCATCGCATGCATGGATGCAGGAATCTTTTTGGATTTTCAGTTTTTAAAATGTTTTATCTCTTAAACGAAAAATCCGATTGAAAATCCGTTTCACCATTAAATCCCTCGCAATGAGATCTTCGAAACTAGATCCCATGTTGATATGTTTTGATGAATTTGTTTTTGGATTAAAAGTTGCCATGTCTATTGCATATGAATTGCCATGATGTTTACACTAAAGTTGCCATGATATGTTTCAGCTATTTTCTTCTACATTTAAAAGTAAATTTTGACATTTATAAAACGGAGAATTAAGAAACTAGACTTGCCATGAACCATAAACTAAAATTGCCATGATACATGCACGTAAAATTGCCATGGTTCATACAAAAAATAATTTTCATGGTCAAAGTATTGGAGTTGCCATCATCAAAATACTAAAATTGCCATGATCTACAAACTAAAATTGCCACATGGCAACTTTAGTTTAAGCCCTATGTCAACTGTAGTGTAAACATCGTGGCAACTTCTGGCAAAAAAATTCGTCGAAACATATCAACATGGGGTCTAGTTTTGAAGATCTCGTCGAGACGGATTTAATGGTGAAAACGGATTTTTAGTTCACTTTTTTATTTAGGAGATACAACATTTTTAAGCCGAAAACCAAAAAAAATTCTGCTGATGTCATCTATTCATACGTGGCAAAATGAGTGGTGATGGAGGCGTGTGGACGATGTGCAAACGCCCACACGTGTGGGCGTTAACATTTCCGTTTTTATAGTCCCAGAGATCCGTAACTCCGATTGGGGTGAATCTTTCGCCCAGTTTTTTCTTGTAAAATTAGCTTTCTGGCGGCAAAAGAAGGGCATCAACCGCCTTACGGGTGGCCCACGAGAGCCCAGGGCGCGCCCAGGGGTAGGGGCGCTCCCCCCCTGTCTCAAGGCCACCCCGGACACCGTTTCGCGTTGATTCTTCCTCCGGATCAATATGTTAGTCCCAAAAATAGTATAAAAAGTTTCCAAAAGTGTATGAAAGTTGAAGAATATTGACATGAAACAATAAAAATTATAGATACGATAGATACATATCAACGACGCACAGCTCGGTTCTTTTTTCTAAAAGAATGCAAAATTGAACCTATGTTTTCCCTTTAATAATAGTAATATATAGATATATATCTTATTTTATTACGTATATATATATATATATATATATATATATATATATATATATATATATATATATATATATATATATATATATAGAAACAACATAAGGCTGTTAAACCTGTCATTCGTCCAACCATTTTATAGACCTTCCCACTTCCTTTATTTTTTGTTTTCATTAATCCTATATCTGAATTTTCTTCCTCTTTCTTTTTCGATGTAAACTGAGTTTTCTCTCGATACTTTTCCCTAGAACCAACTCAACTGTCCCACGTCTAGCCTAAAAAATAACAATACCCATATCCTATTAACTCATCAAATTAAAATGATATTTTATTTCATAAATGGAAAGTTCTTACAAAATAATAATAATTACTATTTATATATAACTTGGCAAGTTAACTCCTAGTGATTGCGTACATAAGCTTGCAAAGATTTTACTAACCAATGCAGTAATAGACGTGCAATCATGTGTTTATGTTTTTATAACATTTCTCCGTCTAGCCCAACATGATATTTTCACCCAGCCCAGCAAGTTGTGGATTTCGAGAGAAATGCAAATGGGCTTTAAATTCAACCATATATATATATATATATATATATATATATATATATATATATATATATATAAATGGGCTGCATAGATGCTACATGTTTCACCCAGCCCACCAAATGGACAAAAAAGCAAATGGACTATCTGACATGTGGGCCAATAGTCGAAGCCTAAGCAAGGCGTTGGACTTACATCCAACAGCCGGTATTCTTCTTCAATCTCTCGTCTTCATCCCCCAGCGCTGCCGGGACCGCCTGCTCCAGCCTCCAGCGTCTAGCGGTGTTGTTTTGCGCGCCTCGCAGTGAAACGCTACCCCGCCGACGGCCAGGCCATCCCTCCACTCCGCACCTCCTGTTATTCTCTGCTGAGTGTAGGCCCACCCCGCACCTGAACCAGTCAAGTTTCCCACTCCTCTCCGTCTGTGACTCCGCTGCCGCGTCTTCCTCATCTCCGGTTCGTTCCAGTCTGGGGCCTCGCCGTCGTCCACCGCCTTGTTGCGCTCGGCGCGGCGTGGTCAACAAACGAGAGTCATCGGAAGAGGACTGTACGTGAGAGCCTGACGGCTGGGACCCACGAGGTCCATGGTCGCATGCAAGGAAAGTTCCTCCTTATTAAGCTATTTCCTTCCCCTGACAGCTGGGACCCACCGGCTATATCTTCACACGGAAGGAAGTGCCTCCTTGTTATGCGAAAAAAAACTATTCCTCCCGATGACAGTTGGGACCCGACAGATTTGGTGGCTAACTTGTGGGCCTACTAAGCAGACGTGTATGCAGGGTTTTGTCAACTTAATCAACAAATGATTCTAGCAGCTGGACCATTGGATGTTAATCCAACAGTCGTGCTTCTTCTTCAACCTCTGTTCTTGGTCCTGTCTCCCGTGGGTGGCAGTGCTGCCATGCACCCGAACTGGTCAAGTTTCCCACTCCTCTCCATTTGAGATTCCACTGCCGTGTCTGCTCCAACGATGGAAGATATGTGTCAAAGAAAACCTTGTGTGCTTTGTCCTACTCTTGGGGCATTGTGTTCCACCCCAGCTCAGCTACTCCAATGATGGAAGGGTTCAACACAGCAGGGATCCGCTCTCTAGACTGTCTTTTGCCGCCTCAGATCTTCTTCCCCACTGCTGACAGCCACGACAACTGCATTACCATCATCAATTGAGAAGATGACATTGAGGACTACACGGGTCTGCAAGAGAGGTCGCACTCTTACATGACTTCTTACGTTATGCATCACTTAATATGATGACATGCTACATTATCGTCGTGTTCACCTATTAGACTCTGAGTCAGGTCCAAACTAATGCTGAAACTTGAGTTTTTAAATGGTTGTGGGGTACATATTGGGGCAAAAATCAGTACTATCTGTCTACTATCTGGTTAATCTCGGGTGTCTACTATGAGTTTCACTTTGGGTGCAAACAAACATTAAAGGAGCCATTATCTGTATTTTTTAACTAAAGCTATTATCTGCCTCCTATCATTGGTTGTAGGTCTATCCACAGTTTGCTACAATCACTCTGGATTTGTGCATGCACTCCTTACATAATCTCACTATGTTATATTCCTATGCATGTCAGTTATTGTACACAATGGAACTGATCATGTAGATCAAAAGAGACGAGCCTTGCGTGGCAATAAAATTTCATGCAAACGTCGCTCCATGGTGGGCGCAAAGGCAGTCCCCCCTCCACCCATTTCGGACCGTAATCGGGAGGAAGATAACTGTTCCGAGGGGGATTCAGAAGGAGAAGACCACTCCTATTTACCCCATGAGGTCTTCGCTCTAACTTGGCATGCTCATGTTGGTAATATCATGCATATGGTGCCTTGCATTGCTTATTGTATACATCAAAGATGTCATCTGCTTAGTTTAGACATGCTTTGTGTCAATGCCATATGTTTAGTTTCTTTATCGTATATGTGAATCATGCAATGCCATCTTGTTTAGCCAGGCATCATATATGTGAATTTTGCAATGCCACCCTGGTTAGCCAGTCATCTTATATGTGAATTATATCATGCCATCATTTTTTTATTACGTGTTAAATTTGTCAACAATTTTAGTACATTCAATTACTCTTCCTGTGCATCAGCCATTTGACACAGTCATGGAAAAATCTGGAGTGGAAACAAGGTCTTCAGAGCAGACAATGCTATCTGACGAAGCGCATGTCTTGGTGGTTATAGATAGTTCCTCAGAGGAGGATTCAGAGATAGATGACCAGTCCTATCCCCCCCCCCCCCGAGGTGCATGCTCTAACTTGGCAGGCTTATGTTGCTCATATCGTGCGTATGGTATCTTGCATTGCTATGTCATTTGCTTAGTTTAGACATGCTTTGTGTGAATGCCACCTGTTTAGTGTCTAATTACCATATATGTGAATTATGCAATGACATCTTGTTGCAAGACATTATATATGTGAATTATGCAATGTTATCTTGTTGCAAGACATTATATATGTGAACTATGCAATGCCATGATGTTTAGCCAAGCGTCATCTATGTGAATTATATCATGCCGTCCTTTTCTTTTTGTATTTCTCATTGGTTTTGTCGACAATGATTGTATATTCAACTGCTCTTCCTGTGCATCAACCATTTGAATTGGTGATGGAGAAATCTGGAGTCACAACAAGTTCTTCAAAGGAGACAATGCTACCTGCTGAAGCAGATATATTGCTGGTTACAGATAGCTCTTCAGAGGAGGATTCAAAGGCAGATGACCAGTCCTATTATCCCCCTGAGGTGTATGCTCAAACTTGGTAGGGTTATATTACTTATATCATGCATATGTTATATTTTAATGCTTAGCTTTTACATCATATACATAATATTGAATGCCATCTCCTTAGTTGACACATCATATATGCGATTTCCCTCTGCTCACTTCCTTAGTATATAAATCATATATTTGAATTATATCATGCCATGATGTTTATATAGACAACATGTATCTGAATTATGGCATGCCAACCCATTTTCTAAAGACATAATATAGTTATATCATCTCATCCTGTTTACATAGTCATCATATTTTAAAATATGTGATTCTATCCGTGAATTATATCATGCCATCATGTTTCCGTCGACGACATGTTTGTGATTTATAGCTTACCAACCACTTTAATAGACACATCGTATAGTTATATCATGTCATCCTGTTTACATAGTCATCATATTTTGAAGTATGTCATTCTATCCTGTTTAGTTAGCCATCATATATGTGAAATTGTGTTATGCTATCCTGTTTAATTAGCCATCATATATGTGAAATTATGTCCTGCTATTCTGTTTAGTTAGACAACATAAATGTGAACTATTTCATGCCCTGTTTTCTTCCCTACTATCTATTGCACCTGTCTATCTTATAATGTCTATACATCCAATTACTTTTCTTGTTTATTAGCCATTTCAATTGGAGGGGGTGATGGCAGTATCTGTGGGAGTAAAAACACGGTCTTCAGAAAAAATCGTGCTACCTGTCGATGCAGATAGAACCATGGTTGTACTTGCCCAAGAACCAACCCCGCCACACATAACCCAAACTCACGCAGATTGTACCCCTACCTTGTTGGACAGAGAACTAGCTACACCCCTTCTAACCCCAACCCAAGCAGATAGTAACCCAGTTCCCGTTGACAAAGCACCATCTCCACCACAGAGCACCCAAACACGAGCAGTTAGTAAGGCAACTGCAGTGCCCAAAGCACAAGGACCACCACTCCGAACCCCAAGTCAACGCTTAAAGTAGAAGAAGAATTGTTCTCATGTCAGGTTCCATAGCTATGGTTCATACTAGTTTGCTCTTGCATTACTGTATTTACTCATACTAACTAATTTAAAATTTGAAGGATGCAACTGAAACTCCAATGGCACAATAGGTATGTTTTAAACCTGTTTCTTTAATGTGTTTGCTGTTGTAACTTGCTCTATGTTGATTTCAGTTTCAATTGAATAAATAGTTATGTTCTCATTCCATGAACATTACAAGTGTTGTTATTGTTGTGTAGTTTCCCACACTTATATTTTGTCTATGTTTCTTTGTCTTAAATAGATATGATTCGAACTGTATCTATTTTGCTTTGGCAACATAAACTAGAATGATATAGACCATACAGTGACCATACTACATAGATATATGTTTGTTTCATGCTGTTATCATATCCACCTTACTACTGAACTGGTTTACCAAAATGAGTTTCATATACTACAATGTAAACCTGTGATGTGTTTGTTTGTTTCTCTTTTAGAATGCGGATAAAATATTAGAGAAGAGTACCCCGTTATGCAATGGTAAAGGAAGTAATGCAGATAAGGTTCAAGATAGTGAGACATCCCTATTGGTCTCCAAGAAAGCTGATAAAAACTATATTGAAGACACTGAGACAACCCCAAAGTCCTGTCTTGATGTAGTGTTCGAGTTACTGGCTACTACTGGTGGCACCAGCTCTTCAAACGCATTGCCTGAATCAGTTCGGCTTCTTGAGTCTCAACTTCAAGTTGAAATACATCGATCAGATGTTATGCGATAGGAAGCCGAAGGACTGAGGAAGTCCCTGCAGAATTTAGATGCATACTTTTTGGTGCAACAGCAAGTGCTGGAGGATTTAAGCGCCAAACAAGAGAAAGTTAATAAGCTTGCTAAGAATATTTCCAGCATTATGGGTACCCAATATATTATTTCTTGAGATCTTCTTAAGTGCTTGCAGTTCTAGACTTGTTTTGCTGCGGCATTTATATGTTGCTTTGTTCCCTATATTTGCACTGGTGGCGAACTTTGATGCCCAGTGGATGTACTATGTGTAATAGCCGTGATAGCCTAGTGTAAGTTGCTTGCTTATTTATTTCCTTATTGTATTGTTTATTTGTTTGCTTGTAATCAGTGCAGTTCTTTTTTCGCGGTTTGCTAGTGGCCGCAATAACCTATTTTTTGAAACTAGGCCACAATAACCATGGGCTACATATTTACTGTAGTTACCATGGCCCTCCTACGGGCCGTAGAAACAATGGGACTTCCAAGGGTCGTAGAAACAATGGGCCTTCTATGGGGCATAGAAACAATGGGCCTTATACAGGCCGTATACACAATGGGCCTTCGACGGGTCGTATCATCAATGGGCCTTCTACGGGTCGTATGATTGGTTGGCCAAACATGGGCCAATAACAGACCGCATTATGGCCGTAAACAGGCTAGAGTTGGAATCGTCCGTTCATGGGCCGACCATAACGGATCGTCCTTAATCAGGCGTATTTGATGGCGCTATGAAAATGGCCCAACGTATTAACGGGCCACAAACGGGCCGACTGTAACCACGGGCTGAATTTGGCCCACATGCAGAAAATTATAGTAACGGGCCGTAAGTAAACGAATGCTAGAAATGAGCCCAAGAATAAATGGGCCCTGAGAAGTCCGAAAGATAACATGGGCTGGAAACGGCCCAACGGAATAACGGGCTGTTAATGGGTATAAAGTGATACACTGTTCATTACGGGCCAGTTTCACCACGGGGCGTTAATGGGTATAAAGTGATACATTGTTCATTACGAGCCAGTTTCACCACGGGCCATTAATGAGCCAAGAGTTACAAAGGGCCTCATATGGGCCGAAAGACGTCATGGGCCATACATGGGCCAGAAGTTAAAACGGGCTGGAATTATATTGGACGGCCCAGATGATGATACTGGGCCTAATTCGGATAGGTCGTAACGGGCCCTGGGTTAGCGGGTTGTTAATGGGCTATATGCGAACATGCCGTTAACAGGCTTTCCGTGGGCCAGCCCGCCACCTTTTGACCAAGTCAAACGGACCGGCCTTTTCACAGGAATGGGCCTCTGTTGGGTCATGCCACGTGTCGACGTATCATAGGCGCCTTCGGTCCAATGAGTGGATGACATCTGTCCCAACGGCGAGCCGACACTTGTTTCCTCCAGCCAATGATGATTTTACACGTGGAAAATCCCCATTGATCGGGGCTGTTAACGAGTTATTGGATCCAAAATCGGACCCGATAGCTTAACGGCGTTCCGTTGCGGTGGATGCCACGTGTCGGTCACCCTTGACGAAAGCACTTCTATGACGCGCGATTTATTGTCGTGGAAGTGGACACTTCCATGATGATAATTTTGGTAATGTCATGGAACACTTCTACGATAGCACATGTATGACTATCTTGATTCTATCATAAAATCGTCATGGATGTACATGCATGACAGAAAACGTGACCTACTGTGACCAACATGTATCATCACGAAAGTGTATTTTTTTGTAGTATACCCTCCTGGTCTTCGGCGACCGAGGTGTTCACCTCGGCCATTTCAATGTCAACCAATCTCTCTGTGTTCGGAGGAGGATGGGTCTTCCGTGACAGCACCTCCCCAACCTCTTCGGGGACCAAGGAAGGTGCAAAACATGATGCAGAGTCGCTATATGCCAGTTCGGCAGGCGGAGACGTCCCCTCCAAGGTTTGCTCCGCGGGGTGGCCAAGCTGAGGTCTGCACACCAAATGGAAGACAATCAGTCCATGTTCTACCAAGGATTACTGAAAGGTAGCGTGATCAAGAATATCGCGATACGTACCTGGCCATAGGGGTGGGCATGTAAACCGATGAACCGAACACCGAACCGAAGCCAAAACTGAAAAAAATGAATTTTTGGATTTTAATGCTATCACTAAAAAATTTGGTTTTTAGGTCTGCTAACCAAACTTAATTCGGTCGGTGCAGGAGTTTCTTGTGGTTAACCGAGGATGCCGAAATAGCCGCGCTGACGAACACTTCTCCCGCCCTCACGCTCACGTGTCGCTAAGCCTAAATTTTCTTCACGCTAGCACCAGGTAGCCTTCGTGCGACAGTGGCGGAGACTTTTGCATGGGCCAAGCCAACTACATGCGTGTAAGGCCCAAGTTACCATGGGCTTTCTTTTCCAGCGTGTGGCTAGTTTCCAAGTACGTGCATGTACGTACGAGAAGTAGTAGAGGGAAGAGCGTTGCTGGTTACTGCAGTGCTGGTTAGTTTAGTCCCACCTCGTCCAACCAAAGAGAATCATGTGAGGACCTCAGCTATATAATAGAGAGCACATGTGGAGTAAACAAGTACAGTATAAACCGTACACCAAACTGAATATCTTGGTTAACTGAATTTTTGGTTAGTCATATTCTGAAGTATTTTTCGGTTTCTAGCTCTATTAACTAGATTTAAAAATTAGTCGAATGGTAGAAACCGAAAATTCGGTTTATACCGCACGCCCAGGCCTACCTGGCTGCAAGGGGCTTAACACTGGGTTCCTTCATCGGAACCTTTTCAGACGCTCTGGACTCCTCGTCGGAGTCCGAATTGTCAGGCAGCACCAGCTTAGGGTGGCACTGCCTCTTTCGGGCTTGAGGAGGTTGAATCTCCTCCACGTTGCCGGCCGCCGCCCTCTTTTTAGAGTGCGAGGAGGCGCTTTCCTCCTTGTCCTCATCTCCGTCCCACTCTTCCGCAGACGGGGTCACGGTATCTCCGGACCGACTGTCTGGACGAACTTTTCGACGGAAGCCCTCCCTGGCCTCCGAAGCTTCTGCCTTCTTGTCCTTCCTATCGGGCACCTTGTACGGTGCCACGACCAGCAGCTTCTCCAACTATTGGGATCGGGGCTCCTCAGGCAGCCGTGTCGGGCCACTGATCTTTCTCGGCCCTGGCGAGCCAACCTTGTGAAATTCACATGAAGGGGCTCGGATTAAATCATGCGAAACGAATACGTAAACTCGTGTTCATACAAGTGCCGCTTACCTTCTTTGGAGGGCGCCGCTTCGATGCAAATATCTCCCCCTCTACCGGCCACTCCTTCTGCGGCTTGAACAACTGACCCCACACCTTATTGTGGGTCATGCCAAAGAGGTGTTGAATGGTGGCTGGGTTCTTGGGGTCATACTCCCACATGGGCTTGGCGCTCTCTTGCCAGGGGAGGAGTCGGCGGTGGAACATAACTTGAATCACATCGACCAGCTTCGTGCCAGTCTCCATCACACTAACGGCAGGCTTCTATAATGCCTTCAAGTCGTCAGGGATCCCTAGTCTGGACTCTTCTCGACCTGTGAAATCAGCCTAGTGGGAGGTCCGGATCGAAATATAGGAGCCGCTGCCCAGCTGGCTCCCCTTGGCTCGATGATATAGAACCACTCATTTTGCCACATCCTCATGGTGTCGACAAACTGGCCCTCCGGCCACTGGACCCGTGTCAGTTTGTTAATCATAGCTCCGCCATAGTCCGTATGTTCGCCGCCAACTACCTTGGGCTTGACGTTGAACACCTTCAGCCACAGGTTGAAGTGTGGCCAGAAGATGCGGCTTGAACTACGTCAGTATTTCCCCAAAGAGGAAGGGATGATGTAGCACAACTATGGTAGGTATTTCCCTCAGTGATGAGACCAAGGTTATCGAACCAGTAGGAGAACCACGCAACACTACATGAACTGTACCTGCACACAAAGAACAAATAGTTGCAACCCGATGTAAAAGGGGTTGTCAATCTTTCCTGGGGAAAAAGATAGATAAAATTGTAGTAGATTGGATAAATAGATCTCGCGGGAATGTGAGATAAAACAAACAACAAAAATTGTAGCAAGATATTTTTGGGTTTTTGGATTAATAGATCTAAAAATAAAAGCAAATAAAATAGATCTCGAAGGAAAATGTAATATAGAAGAGACCCGGGGGCCGTAGATTTCACTAGTGGCTTCTCTCGAGAAAAATATCATACGGAGGGTAAACAAATTACTGTTGGACAATTGATAGAACTTCAAATAATTATGACGATATCCAGGCAATGATCACTATATAGGCATCACATCCAAGATTAGTAGACCGAATCCTACCTGCATCTACTACTATTACTCCACACGTCGACCTCTATCCAACATGCATCTAGTGTATTAAGTTCATGGAGAAACGGAGTAATGCAATAAGAACGATGACATGATGTAGACAAGATCTATTCATGTAGGAATAGACCCCATATTGTTATTCTTAATAGCAATGATACATATGTGTTATGTCCCCTTCTGTCACTGGGTTTGAGCACCGTAAGATCGAACCCATCACAAAGCACCTCTTCCCATGGCAATAAAAATCATTCTAGTCGGCCTAACTAAACCAAAGATTCAAAGAAGAAATATGAGGCTATAAGTAATCATGCATGTAAGAGATCAAAAGACTCACATAACTTTCATGGATAAAAACATAGATCTGATCATAAACTCAAAGTTCATCAGATCCCAACAAACACACCACAAAATAGTTACATCGAATAGATCTCCAAGAGACCATTGTATTGAGAATCAAAAGAGAGAGAGGAAGCCATCTAGCTACTAACTACAGACCCGTAGGTCTACAATGTGAAGGAAATATGCCCTAGAGGCAATAATAAAGTTATTATTTATTTCCTTAATTCATGATAAATGTTTATTATTCATGCTAGAATTGTATTAACCGGAAACTTAGTACATGTGTGAATACATAGAGAAACATATAGTCCTAGTAAGCCTGTACTTGACTAGCTCATTAATCAAAGATGGTTATGTTTCCTAACCATAGACATGTGTTGTCATTTGATGAACGGGATCACATCATTAGGAGAATGATGTGATGTACATGACCCATCCGTTGGCTTAGCATTATGATCATTTCAGTTTCATTACTACTACTTTCTTCATGACTTATACAAGTTCCTCAGACAATGAGATTATGCAACTCCCGAATACCGGAATAACGCTTTGTGTGCTACCAAACGTCACAACGTAAATGGGTGATTATAAAGGTGCTCTATAGGTGTCTCTGAAGGTGTTTATTGGGTTGGCATAAATCGAGATTAGGATTTGTCACTCCGTGTTTCGGAGAGGTATCTCTGGGCCCTCTCGGCAATACTCATCACTATAAGCCTTGCAAGCATTTTGTCTAATGAGTTAGTTGCGGGATGAAGTATTACGAAACGAGTAAATAAACTTTCCAGTAATGAGATTGAACTAGGTATGATGATACCGACGATCGAATCTCGGGCAAGTAACATGCCAATGACAAAGGGAACAAGGTATGTTGTTATGCGGTTCGACCGATAAAGATCTTCGTATAATATGTAGGAGCCAATATGGGCATCCAGGTTCCGCTATTGGTTACTGACCAAAGAGGTGTCTCGGTCATGTCTACATAGTTCTCGAACCCGTAGGGTCCGCACACTTAACGTTCATTGACGATATAGTATTATATGAGTTATGTATTTTGTGACCGAATGTTGTTCGGAGTCCCGGATATAATCACGGACATGACGAGGAACTCCGGAATGGTCCGAAGATAAAGATTGATATATGGGATAATAGTGTTTAGTCTCCGGAAGGGTTCTGGAATTCACCGGAAGGGGTTCCGAATGTTTCTCGAAATGTTTGGGTATGAGAACACTTTATTTGGGCCAAAAGGGAAAGCCCACAAGGTTTTTGTAAAGTGCAAAAGGAAGTTTTGTGGAGTCCAGGGGCCAGACGCCAGGGTCCCTGGCGTCTGGGTCCAGACGCCGGAACCCTGGCGTCTGGCCCTGGAGTCCGAGAAGGACTCTTGCCTTTTGGGTGAAACCCACTTTGTGGAGGCTTTTACTCCAAGTTTCGACCCCAAGGCTCAACATATAAATAGAGGGGCAGGGCTAGCACCCAAGACACATCAAGAAACATCAAGCCATGTGCCGGCAACCCCGTCCCCTCTAGTTTATCCTCCGTCATAGTTTTCGTAGTGCTTAGGCGAAGCCCTACGAAGATTGTTCTTCACCAAGACCGTCACCACGCCGTCGTGCTGCCGGAACTCATCTACTACTTCGCCCGTCTTGCTGGATCAAGAAGGCGAGGACGTCATCGAGCTGAACGTGTGCTGAACGCGGAGGTGCCGTACGTTCGGTACTTGATCGGGGCGGATCATGAAGGTGTATGACTACATCAACCGCATTGATAAATGCTTCCTCTTTGCGATCTTCAATGGTATGAAGATACACTCCCCCTCTTGCTGTTATGCATCTCCTAGATAGATCTTGCATGATCGTAGGAATTTTTTTGAAATTACTGCGTTCCCCAATAGTGGCATCCGAGCCAGGTCTATGCGTAGATGTTATATGCACAAGTAGAACACAATGTGTTGTGGGCGATAATAGTCATACTGCTTACCAGCATGTCATACTTTGATTCGGCGGTATTATTGGATGAAGCGGCTGAGACCGACATTACGCGTACGCTTACGCGAGACTGGTTCTACCGACGTGCTTCGCACACAGGTGGCTAGTGAGTGTCTGTTTCTCCAACTTTAGTTGAATCGAGTGCGGGTATGCCCAGTCCTTGCTGAAGGTTAAAACAGCACACTTGACGAAAAATCGTTGTGGTTTTGATGTGTAGGTAAGAATGGTTCTTGCTAGAAGCCCATAGCATCCACGTAAAACTTGCAACAACAAAGTAGAGGACGTCTAACTTGTTTTTGCAGGGCTTGTTGTGATGTGATATGGTCAAGGAATGATGTGATATAAATTGTTGTATGAGATGATCATGTTTTGTAACAAAGTTACCGGCAACTGGCAAGAGCCATATGGTTGTCGCTTTATTGTATGCAATGCAATCGCCATGTAATTGTTTTACTTTATCATTAAGCGGTAGCGATAGTCGTAGTAACAATAGTTGGCGAGACGACAACGATGCTACGATGGAGATCAAGGTGTCACGCCGGTGACGATGGAGATCATGACGATGCTTCAGTGATGGAGATCATGAGCACAAGATGATGATGGCCATATCATGTCACATATTTTTATTGCACGTGATGTTTATCTTTTATGCATCTTATTTTGCTTAGTACGGAAGTAGCATTATAAGATGATCCCTTACTAAATTTCAAGGTACATGTGTTTTCCCTGAGTATTCACCCTTGCTACAATTCATCGTGCCGAGACACCACGTGATGATCGGGTGTGATAAGATCTACGTTCACATATGACGGGTGCAAGCCAGTTTTGCACACGCAAAATACTCGAGTTAAACTTGACGAGCCTAGCATATGCAGATATGGCCTCGGAACACTGAGACCAAAAGGTCGAGCGTGAATCATGTAGTAGATATGATCAACATTGTGATGTTCACCATTGAAAACTACCCCATCTCACGTGATGATCGGACATGGTTTAGTTGATTTGGATCACGTGATCACTTAGATAATTAGAGGGATGTTTATCTAAGTGGGAGTTCTTAAGTAATATGATTAATTGAACTTTAAATTATCATGAACTTAGTACCTGATAGTATTTTGCATGTCTATGTTGTTGTAGATCAATGGCCCGTGCTACCGTTCCTTTGAATTTTAATGTGCTCCTAGAGAAAGCTAAGTTGAAAGATGATGGCAGCAACTACATGGCTGGGTCGTAACTTGAGTATTTTCCTCATTGCAGCACAGAAGAATTACGTCCTAGAAGCACCGCTAGGTGCCAGGCCTGCTACAGATGCTACTGATGATGTTAAGAACGTCTGGCAGAGCAAAGCTGATGACTACTAGATAGTTCTGTGTGCCATGCTTTACGGCTTAGAATCGGGACTTCAAAGACACTTTGAACGTCATGGAGCATATGAGATGTTCCAAGAGTTGAAGTTAATATTTCAAGCAAATGCCCGGGTTGAGAGATATGAAGTCTCCAACAAGTTCTATAGCTGCAAAATGGAGGAGAATAGTTCTGTCAATGAACACATACTCAAAATGTCTGGGTATCATACTCACTTGACTCGGCTAGGAGTTGATCTTCCAGTTGATTGTGTCATTGACAGAGTTCTTCAATCACTGCCACCAAGCTATAAAGGCTTCGTGATGAACTATAATATGCAAGGGATGGATAAGACAATTCCCGAGCTCTTCGCGATGCTAAAGGCTGTGTAGGTAGAAATCAAAAAGGAGCATCAAGTGTTGATGGTCAACATGGCTACTAGTTTCAAGAAAAAGGGCAAAGGGAAGAAGGGGAACTTCAAGAAGAACGGCAAAAAGGTTGCTGCTCAAGAGAAGAAACCCAAGTCTGGACCTAAGCCTGAAACTGAGTGCTTCTACTACAAAGGGACTGGTCACTGGAAGCGGAACTGCCCCAAGTATTTGGCGAATAAGAAGGGTGGCAAAGTGAAAGGGATATTTGATATACATGTTATTGATGTGTACTTAACTAATGCTCACAGTAGTGCCTGGGTATTTGATACTGGTTCCGTTGCTCATATTTGCAACTCGAAACAGGGGCTACGGATTAAGCGAAGATTGTCTAAGGATGAGGTGACAATGCGCGTGGGAAATGGTTCCAAAGTCAATGTGATCGCGGCCGGCACGCTACCTCTACATCTACCATCGGGATTAGTTTTAGACCTGAATAATTGTTATTTGGTGCCAGCGTTGAGCATGAACATTATATCTGGATCTGGTTTAATGCGAGATGGTTATTCATTTAAATCAGAGAATAATGGTTGTTTTATTTATATGAGTAATATCTTTTATGGTCATGCAACCTTGATGAGTGGTCTATTTTCATTGAATCTCGATAGTAGTGATACACATATTCATAGTATTGAAGCCAAAAGATATAAGTTCAATAATGATAGTGCAACTTATTTGTGGCACTGTCGTTTGGGTCATATCGGTGTAAAGCGCATGAAGAAACTCCATGTTGATGGACTTTTGGAATCACTTGATTATGAATCACTTGGTGCTTGCGAACCGTGCCTTATGGGCAAGATGACTAAAACTCTGTTCTCCGAAACAATGGAACGAGCTACTGACTTATTGGAAATAATACATACCGATGTATGCGGACCAATGAATATTGAGGCTCGTGGTGGGTATCGTTATTTTCTTACCTTCACAGATGATTTGAGCAGATATGGTTATATCTACTTAATGAAGCATAAGGCTGAAACATTTGAAAAGTTCAAAGAATTTCAGAGTGAAGTGGAAAAACATCGTAACAAGAAAATAAAGATTCTACGATCTGATCGTGGAGGAGAATATATGAGTTACGAGTTTGATCTTCATTTGAAACAACATGGGATAGTTTCACAATTAACGCCACCTGGAACACCATAACAAAATGGTGCGTCTGAATATCGTAACCGTACTTTATTGGATATGGTGCGATCTATGATCTCTCTTACTGATTTACCGCTATCGTTTTGGGGTTATGCTTTAGAGACGGCTGCATTCACTTTGAATAGGGCAGCACCAAAATCCGTTGAGACGACGCCTTATGAACTGTGGTTTGGAAAGAAACCAAAATTGTCGTTTCGTAAAGTTTGGGGCCGCAATGCTTATGTGAAAAGGCTTCAACCTGATAAGCTCGAAGACAAATCGGAGAAGTGTGTATTCATAGGATACCCAAAGGAAACTGTTGGGTACACCTTCTATCACAGATCCGAAGGAAAAATCTTTGTTGCTAAGAATGCATCCTTTCTAAAGGAGTTTCTCTCAAAAGAAGTGAGTGGGAGGAAAGTAGAACTTGATGAGGTAATCGTACATTCTCCCTTATTGGAAAGTAGTTCATTGCAGAAATCAGTTCCAGTGATTCCTACACCAATTAGTGAGGAAGTTAATGATAATGATCATGAAACTTCAGATCAAGTTACTACAGAACCTCGTAGGTCTTCTAGAGTAAGATCTGCACCAGAGTGGTACGGTAATCGTATTCTGGAAGTCATATTACTAGACCAGGATGAACCTATGAACTATGAGGAGGCGATTATGAGCCCAGATTCCGTGAAATGTTTTGAGGCCATGAATTCTGAGATGGGATCCATGGATGAGAACAAAGTGTGGACTTTGGTGAACTTGCCCGATGATCGGCAAGCCATAGAAAATAAATGGATCTTTAAGAAGAAGACTGACGCAGACGGTAATGTTACTGTTTATAAAGCTCGACTTGTTGTGAAAGTTTTTCAAAAAGTTCAAGGAGTTGACTATGATGAGACTTTCTGACCCGTAGCGATGCTTAAGTCTGTCCAAATCATGTTAGCAATTGCTGGATTCTATGATTATGAAATTTGGCAAATGGATGTCAAAACTGCATTCCTGAATTGATTTATGAAAGAAGAATTGTATATGGTGCAACCTAAAGGTTTTGTCGATCCAAAAGATGCTAACAAAGTGTGCAAGCTCCAGTGATCCATTTATGGACTGGTGCAAGCCTCTTGGAGTTGGAATAAATGCTTTGATAGTGTGATCAAAGCATATGGTTTTATACATACTTTTGTAGAAGCATGGATTTACAAGAAAGTGAGTGGGAGCTCTGTAGCATTTCTGATATTATATGTGGATGACATATTGTTGATTGGAAATGATATAGAATTTCTGGATAGCATAAAGGATACCAGAATAAGAGTTTTTCCATGAAAGACCTCGGTGAAGCTGCTTACATATTGGGCATCAGGATCTATAGAGATAGATCAAGACACTTAATTGGACTTTCACAAAGCACATACCTTGATAAAGTTTTGAAGAAGTTCAAAATAGATCAGTCAAAGAAAGGGTTCTTGCCTGTGTTACAAGGTGTGAAGTTGAGTCAGACTCAAAGCCCGACCACTACAGAAGATAGAGAGAAAATGAAAGTCATTCCCTATGCTTCAGCCATAGGTTCTATCATGTACGCAATGCTGTGTACTAGACCTGATGTATGTCTTACTATAAGCATAGCAGGGAGGTACCAAAGTAATCCCGGAGTGGAACACTGGACAACAGTCAAGAACATCCTGAAATATCTGAAAATGACTAAGGATATGTTTCTCGTTTATGGAGGTGAAAAAGAGCTCGTCGTAAACGGTTACATCGATGCAAGCTTTGACACTGATCCGGATGATTCTAAGTCGCAAATCGGATATGTATTTTTACTGAATGGAGGAGCTGTCAGTTGGTGCAGTTCCAAGCAAAGCGTCGTGGCAGGATCTACGTGTGAAGTGGAGTACATTGCTGCTTCGGAAGCAGCAAATGAAGGAGTTTGGATGAAGGAGTTCATATCCGATCTAGGTGTCATACCTAGTGCATCGGGTCCATTGAAAATCTTTTGTGACAATACTGGTGCAATTGCCCTGGCAAAGGTATCCAGATTTCACAAGAGAACCAAACACATCAAGAGACGCTTCAATTCCATCCATCAGCAAGTGTCGGAGGGGCACATAGAGATTTGCAAGATACACACGTATCTAAATGTTGCAGACCTGTTGACTAAGGCTCTTCCACGAACAAAACATGATCAACACCAAAGCTCAATGGGTGTTAGAATCATTACTATGTAATCTATATTATTGACTCTAGTGCAAGTGGGAGACTTAGTATTAACTAGAAACCTAGTATTAACCGGAAACTTAGTACATGTGTGAATACATAAACAAACATATAGTCCCTAGTATGCCTCTACTTGACTAGCTCGTTAATCAAAGATGGTTATGTTTGCTAACCATAGACATGTGTTGTCATTTGATGAACAGGATCACATCATTAGGAGAATGATGTGATGGACATGACCCATCCGTTAGCTTAGCATTATGATCGTGTCAGTTTCATTGCTACTGCTTTCTTCATGACTTATACAAGTTCCTCAGACTATGAGGTTATGCAACTCCCGAATATCGGAGGAACACTTTGTGTGCTACAAAACGTCACAACATAAATGGGTGATTATACAAGTAATCTATAGGTGTCTTCGAAGATCTTTGTTGGGTTGGCATAGATCGAGATTAGGATTTGTCACTCCGTGTTTTGGAGAGGTATCTATGGGCCCTCTTGGTAATACTCATCACTATAAGCCTTGCAAGCATTGTGACTAATGAGTTAATTGCAGGATGAAGGATTACGGATGGAGTAAAGAGACTTGCCGGTAACGAGATTGAACTAAGTATGACAATACCGACGATCGAATCTTGGGCAAGTAACATACCGATGATAAAGGGAACAACGTATGTTGTTATGTGGTTCGACCGATAAAGATCTACGTAGAATATGTAGGAGCCAATATGGGCATCCAGGTTCCGCTATTGGTTATTGACCAGAGAGGTGTCTTGGTCATGTCTACATAGTTCTCGAACCCGTAGGGTCCGCACGCTTAACGTTTGTTGATGATATAGTAATATATGAGTTATGTGTGTTGGTGATGAATGTTGTTCGGAGTCCCGGATATAATCACGGACATGACGAGGAACTCCGGAATGGTCCGAAGATAAAGATTTATATATGGGATAATAGTGTTTAGTCTCCGGAAGGGTTCTGGAATTCACTGGAAGGGGTTTGCAATGTTTCCCGAAAAGTTTGGGTACGAGAACACTTTATTTCGGCCAAAAGGGAAAGCCCACAAGGATTTTGGAAAGTGCAAAAGGAAGTTTTACAGAGTCTAGGGGCCAAACGCCAGGGTCCCTTGCGTATGGGTCCAGACACTGGGAACCCTGGCGTCTGGCCCTGGAGTCCGAGAAGGACTCATGCCTTTCGTGTGAAACCAACTTTGTGGAGGCTTTTCCTCCAAGTTTCGACCCCAAGGCTCAACATGTAAATAGAGGGGCAGGGCTAGCACCCAAGACACATCAAGAAACACCAAGCTGTGTGCCTGCAACCCCATCCCCTCTAGTTTATCCTCCGTCATAGTTTCCATAGTGCTTAGGCGAAGCCCTGCGGAGATTGTTCTTCACCAACACCGTAAACCACGCCGTCGTGCTGCTAGAACTCATCTACTACTTCGCCCGTCTTGCTGGATCAAGAAGGCGAGGACGTCATCGAGCTGAACGTGTGCTGAACACGGAGGTGCCGTACATTCGGTACTTGATCGGGACGGATCGTGAAGGTGTACGACTACATCAACCACGTTGATAAATGATTCTGCTCTGCGATCTTCAAGGGTATGAAGATACACTCCCCCTCTCATTGCTATACATCTCCTAGATAGATCTTGTGTGGTCGTAGGAATTTTTTTGAAATTACTGTGTTCCCCAACATAATGAACTACTCACGCATCATCAGAGAGGCACCAATGAGGATGATGAACCCCTCCGTGATGGTGCCTAGATTGGATATGTGGTTTCTGGAACTTGCGGCGGCTGGAATTTTTTTTGTTGACTCCCCTAGGGTTTTTGAAATATTGGGGTATTTATAGAGCAAAGAGGCGGTGCGGGAGGCCGCTGAGGTGGGCACAACCCACCAGGGCGTGCCTGGGGACCCAGGCGTGCCCAGGTGGATTGTGACCCCTTCGGGGCACCCCTCTAGTACTTCTTTGGCCCATCCTGTGTCTTCTGGCCCAAAAAAATTCTCCACAAAGTTTTGCTGCATTTGGAGTCTGTTTGGTACTAATATTCTGCGAAGTAAAAAACAAGCAAGATACAACAACTAGCAGTGGGTACTATGTCAATAGGTTAGTCCCAAAAAATGATATAAAGTTGCTTTAAAATGATTGTAAAACATCCAAGAATGATAATATAACAACATGGAACAATCAAAATTATAGATATGTTGGAGACATATCAGCATCCCCAAGCTTAATTCCTCCTCGTTGATACGTCCATTTAGCATCATGCTTTTATATCGATATTTATTGCATTATGGGCTGTTATTACATGTTATGTACAAAACTTATGGCCATTCTCTCTTATTTTACAAGGTTTATCATGAAGAGGGAGAATGCCGGCAGCTGGGATTCTGGGCTGGAAAAGGAGCAAATATTGGAAACCTATTCTGCACAACTCCAAAAGTCCTGAATCTCCACGAAAGTCATTTTTGGAATTAATAAGAATTATTGAGCGGGAGAAGTACCAGAGGGGGCCCACACCCTGGCCACGAGGGTGGGGGGGCGCGCCCACCCCTACTCGGCGCGCCCTCTGCTTCATGGGCCCCCTGGTGGCCCTCCGGTATCCATCTTCTGCTATATGAAGTCTTTTACCCTGGAAAAAATCATAAGCAAGCTTACGGGACGAAACTCTGCCGCCACGAGGCAGAACCTTGGCAGAACCAATCTAGGGCTCCGGCGAAGCTGTTCTTCTGGGGAAACTTCCCTCTGGGAGGGGGAAATCATCACCATCGTCATCACCAATGATCCTCTCATTAGGAGGGGGTCAATCTCCATCAACATATTCACCAGCACCATCTCCTCTCAAACCCTAGCTCATCTCTTGTATCCAATCTTTGCATCCAAACCTTAGATTGGTACATGTGGGTTGCTAGTAGTGTTGATTACTCCTTGTAGTTGATGCTAGTTCGTTTACTTGGTGGAAGATCATATATTCAGATCCTTAATGCATATTAATATCCCGCTGATTATGGACATGAATATGCTTTGTGAGTAGTTACGTTTGTTCCTGAGGACATGGGAGAAGTCTTGCTATTAGTAGTCATGTGAATTTGGTATTCGTTCGATATCTTGATGAGATGTATGTTGTCTTTCCTCTAGTGGTGTTATGTGAACGTCGACTACATGACACTTCACCATTGTTTGGGCCTAGAGGAAGGCATTGGTAAGTAATAAGTAGATGATGGGTTGCTAGAGTGACAGAAGCTTAAACCCTAGCTTATGCGTTGCTTCGTAAGGTGCATATTTGGATCCACATGTTTCATGCTATGGTTAGGTTTACCTTAATACTTCTTTTGTAGTTGTGTATGCTTGCAATAGGGGTTAATCATAAGTGGGATGCTTGTCCAAGAAAGGGCAGTACCCAAGCACCGGTCCACCCACATATCAAATTATCAAAGTAACGAACTCGAATCATATGAACGTGATGAAAACTAGCTTGACAATAATTCCCATATGTCCTCGGGAGCGCTTTTATCATTATAAGAACTTGTACAGGCTTGTCCTTTGCCACAAAAAGGATTGGGCCACCTTGCTGCACCTTATTTACTTTCATAGCTTGTTACCCGTTACAAATTATCTTATCACAAAACTATCTATCACCTACAATTTCAGTGCTTGCAGAGAATACCTTACTGAAAACCGCTTGTCATGTCCTTCTGCTCCTCGTTGGGTTCGACACTCTTACTTATCAAAAGGACTACGATAGATCCCCTATACTTGTGGGTCATCACTCGTCCTCGAGTAGATAAATGATAAGAACAGAATATTTGATGTGGAATGCTGCCTAACATGTTCATCACATACTCTTTTCTTTGTAGCATGGACATTTGGACTTTTATATGATTCAAAGCAATAGTCTAGTTTTGACATGAAGATTTCAATACTCAAGCATATCAACAAGCAACCATGTCTTTCAAAATATCATCACTAAAGCAAGTTATCCCTAGCCCATCATGCTCAATCATTGATCCATTCATGAAACACACTCTCATATTAGCTACACCCAATGCTCAAGTACGATCATAGTGCCCCTCAGTTGGTGCTTTATAACAGAAGATGGAGACTCAAGTAAAAATAAAAATTGCATAAATTAAATAGAGAGGCCCTTCGCAGAGGGGTGTAGGGATTTGTAGAGGTGCTAGAGCTCAAAGCAAAAAAGATAGAGATAAAACATTTTGGGTGGCATGCCTTTCCTGTCAACTAAAATGATCGAGTAGTTCCCAATACTTTCCATGCCAGATATATCATAGGTGGTTCCCAAAAAAAAATAAAGTTTATTCCTTTTTCCACCATATTTTCACATTCTACGGCTAACCAAATCTATGGGTGCCGTCCATACCAACACTTTCCAAGGAATTTATTATTTGACAACATAAAGTAAATTCATTTTTTTACATTTCGGGACTGGGCATCCCTAATACCTTTAACGTACTCTCGTGCAATGACAAGTGAATAAACACTCATCTTGAGAATAACACATCTAGCATGGAAAAATATGAGCCACCCCCTACCATTCCATGTGCGGTACGAGCACACAAAAAGGAAACTTATTTTGAAAATTAGAGAAGGCACTGATATGTCTCCAACGTATCTATAAATTTTGATTGTTCCATGCTGTTATATTATCATTCTTGGATGTTTTACGATCATTTTATAGTCATTTTATATCATTTTTTGGTAGTAATCTATTGACATAGTTCCCATGCCAGTTGCTGTTTTCTGCATGTTTTTTACATTGCAGGAAATCAATACCAAACGGAGTCCAAACGCAGCGGAACTTTTTGAGGATTTTTTGGTCCAGAAGATATCCAGTGAGCCAGGAAAGCACCTGGGGTGCTCCAAGGGGAGCACAACCCACCAGGGTGCGCCTAGAGGCCCAAGCGCGTCCAGGTGGGTTGTGCCCACCTCGGGTGCTCCCTAAACCACCTCTTTGCTCTATAAATACCCCAATATTCCAAAAACCCTAGGGAGTCGGCGAAAGTCAATTCCATCCACCGCAGAGTCCAGAAACACAAGGTCCAATCTAGACACCATCTCGGAGGGTTGCATCAAGTCCATTGGTGCCTCTCCGATGATGCGTGAGTAGTTCTTTGTAGACCAATGGGTCCGTAGTTAGTAGCTAGATGGCTTCCTCTCTCTCTCTCTATCTCTCTCTCTCTCTCTCTCTCTCTCTCTCTCTGTCTCTTCTCTATCTCTTCATTATTAATACAATGGTCTCTTGGATATCCATACGATGTAAGTCTTTTTTCGGTGTGTTTGTTGGGATTCAATGAACTTTGAGTTTATGATCAGATCTATATTTTTATCCATGAAAGTTATTTGAGTCTTCTTTCATCTCTTATATGCGTGATTGATTATAGCCTTGTGTTTCTTCTTAGATATTTGGCTTTTGTTTGGCCAAATTGATCTATTTATCCGGCAATGGGAAGAGGTGCTTTGTGATGGGTTCGATCTTATGGTGCTTGTTCCCACTGACAGAAAGGGAAACGACACATATGTATCATTGCTATTAAGGATAAAAAGATGGGGTCTATTTCTACATAAATAGATCTTGTCTACATCATGTCATCATTCTTATTGCATTACTCCGTTTCTCCCTGAACTTAATACACTAGATCCAAGTTGGAAGCGGTTGATGTGTGGAGTAATAGTAGTAGATGCAGGCAGGAGTCGGTCTACTAATCTTGGACGTGATGCCTATATAATGATCATTGCCTGGATATCGTCATGATTATTTGAAGTTCTATCAATTGCCCAACAATAATTGTTTTCCCACCGTTTTCTATTTTTCTCGAGAGAAGCCACTAGTGAAACCTACGGCCCCCGGGTCTCTTTTCATCATATTTGCCTTTGCAAACTATTTTCCTTTGCATTTATTTTCAGATCTATTAAACCAAAAATACAAAAATACCTTTCTGCAATTTATTTGTACCGCAATCTATTTATCTTATCTACCACTTTTACCTCATGTTTGCCTACCATGAGGCGTTGTACCCGAAAGGGATTGACAACCCCTTTAACACATCGGGTTGTGAGTATTTGTTATTTGTGCACAGGTGCTGTTTACATGGTGTGAGGAGGTTCTCCTACTGGTTCGATAACCTTGGTCTCATCACTAAGGGAAATACCTACCGTCGCTATACTGCATCATCCCTTCCTCTTTGGGGAAATACCGATGTAGTTCTAGCAGACATCAAAAGGAATTTCTGGCGCCGTTGCCGGGGAGGATCTTCAACAACAACCAAGTTCCTAATCACAAATCTGATCTCCTTGCAATTTACTTTATTTTCCATTTGCCTCTCATTTTCCTCTCCCCCACTTCACAAAAATTTGCCGTTTTATTCGCCCTCTTTTTTGTTCGCCTTTTTTTCGTCAGATCTGTTTTTGATGTGCAATCTTGCTGTGAAGTCACCATGAGTGATTTTGGTATGGCAGAAACACATGATGGCCTAACTCCTAAAATGGAGCGTACGGGTAATCTGGACGCCAAAACTTTTGCCTTGGCGCAAGGGTATTTTATGGGGAAAGAACATATCCAAGAATTTTTCAATTGTGTCGGAAAATTAAGTCGTGACGATATTCTTATACTCAAATGGACTAAATCTTATGCGGAAGCTATTTCAGCACTTGTTCTGAAACTTGAAACTAGATTTATCCGTACTCATCCTACCTTGCAAAGATTGTTATATGAGTTGCCCGTTATAAAGAATCCTAAAGCTAAAAAGTTAGTCACTCTTCTTTTGATGAATGAATTTGACTACATAATACAGGGAGCTAGGGAAATCTTTCATTTTTATGCCATGAATCATGAAAAACCCGTGATTGATGAAATGCTTTATAATAGTGATTATGCTTTGAGACATTTTCTTGGAGATAACCAAATCTTCAATGACAATCTTAAAAAGCAAGTCCCCGTTTCCGATATGATCCAACAAGTTTTTAACGATGTTAATCAACACTATTCTTGGATCACTACCGAAAATCAAAGGGGATATGATAAAAAGCAACTTGGTAGTGCTAAGGTTTCCATTGATAATGTGTTTTATATTTTATTTGCGAAACTTCCCGACACTAAAACCTCCAAGGAAAACAAGGATAAGGATGACAAAACTTAGATCCTACGTGATATGCCTAGCAAGGGGCATAAAACGACAGCGCTCGTTGGGAGGCAACCCAACTTGTATCTTTTTGCTTTTTGGTTTTCTTGCTGTTTTTAATAAAATACCCAATTATACCTCTGTTTAGATGTGTTTTTGTGGTTAAAATTAGTGTTTGTGCCAAGCAAGCCCTCTGGGTTGATTTGGGTTAAAGTTGCTTTGATCTTGCTGAACAACAGAAACTTAAGCACTCACGAAAATAATTTTCATAAATCACAGAAATGTGCTTTTGAGTTGATTATTTTTGCTGAAGATTAATATACAAATTACTCAGGTTTTCGTAATTTTTCTCAAGATTTTTGGAGTTACAGAAGTATTCGAAATATCCAGATTGCTACAGACTGTTCTGTTTTTGACAGATTCTATTTTCTTTGCGTGTGTGCTTGTTTTGATGATTCTATGGTTTTCTTTGATGGGTTTTTTCCATAGAAATGTTTGAATACGGTAGATATAATGCAAAAACAAAACATGAATAGGTTTGCAATAGTACTTATAGTAGTGGTTTGCTTTCTTATACTAACAAATCTCATGAAGGTTTTGTTGAGTTTTGAGTGATTGAAGTTTTTAAGTTTTGGGTGATCTTATGATGGATGAAGGAATAAGGATTAGCAAAAGGCTAAGCTTGGGGATGCCCAAGGCACCCCGAGATGATATTCAAGAAGTAGCAAGCAACTAAGCTTCACTACAAAAAAAGACACATCCGTGACATTTTGGGCCGAACAAATTTTTTCTGTCATACATATGACACTTCTATGACGATAATTGTGACAAAACCCGGTATCATCATAGATGTGGTGGGCTGCTACTTCTATGACAAAAAATCAGGACAGAAAATGGGCTTTTCGTCCTGGGCAGGCCGGAGACGCAGCTGCATGACATTCTTTGGGCTGTCCATGACAGAAAAAACCGTGGTAGAATCGAGGGCGAGGAAAATTTTGGGGAGTTCCCGGTTACGGTGGGCGGTCGGGGCCGAGCGATGCGTGTTTCTATCTTACACGTACATGCGTGTGTGCAAGGCGTTGGCTCTAACCGAACCCGAGCGAGGCGTTGGGCTCTAACTGAACCCGAGTGATTGCACTTCAGGCTACGCGTTACTGAACCCGAGCGATCGATCGATGGCTGTTAACTGAACCCGATCGAGCGATTCCTTCGCTACTGCTGCTAACTGAAGCCGATCGATTGGATGAACAGTGAGTGTTGCGGGGGGGGGGGTGGATGAACAGTGAGCGGTGGGGGTGGATGCAGGACCCCGTGGCATTGCCTCTGGACGAACAGGACCCCGTGGTGTGGAGGGCTGGATGAACAGTAGACGGTGGAGGGGTGCCCGTGGATTGGTGGTTGAACAGTAGCCGGTGGAGTAGCGCGCGGTGGAGGCTGGATGAACAGGAGCCCGTGGAGGCTGGAGGAGGTCGATGGTAGCCCGTGGAGGCTGGAGGAGGTTGACGGTGGAGATGAACAGTATCCCGTGGAGTCCCGTTTTGCGGTACGCCACACCCCTCCCGATGAACAGGACCCCTGTTTCGACCGTAGCACTCCAACACAAGTCCGTTTCGTCTGTTTTGCGGTACGCCACACCCCTTCCGATCAACAAGACCCCCGTTTTGACCGTAGGAGGTCTGTTTCATCCGTTTTGCGGTACGCCACACCCCTCCCGATCAACAGGACCCCCATTTCGACCGTAGGAGGTCCGTTTCCTCCCTTTTGCGGTACGCCAGACCCCTCCCGATGAACAGGATCTCGTTTCGAATGTGGCTGGTCAAACACAAGGCCGTTTCCTCCGTTCTGCGGTACGCCAGGCCTCGTTTCCATCGCATGTTCCATCCAAGCCCTCCTGATGTACACGGTGATGCATTCTGTTCTGACCCAGCCGGTTGGCTCCCACACGTTTCGTTGCCTCCTGATGAACACGACGCATGCTGTTGCCGCCCCATCAACACGACGCATTCCATTTCCTCCCCATGAACACAATGACGACGCTGTTTCGCCGTTCCGACCCAGCCATGTACACGAGCCCTGGCCGTACGTATGCGCGAGTAGGCGTTCGAGACACTGCCCGTATGTATGTACGTGGCCGTATTTTATTTCTTGTACCCTGGCCAATGTATGTACGTGTACATGCTACGTGCGTGCCTCTACTACGACACATGCACGCCTCTACATCGACCAGTATATATGTACGTACACGTTCGCGACCAGAATGACAACGCTATGTACGCTTCGACCAGGTGGGTCCCGACTTTCAAGCACTTCCTTGCATGCGAAGATGTAGCTGGTGGGTCCCAGTTGTTAGGGGGGTGAATCATTTTGTTTCTTTTTGTCCCGGACGCACTTCCTTGCGTGCGAAGGTGCAGCTGGTGGGTCCCAGCAGTCAGGGGGCGAATCGTTTTGTTTCTTTTGCCCAGACGCACTTCCTTGCGTACGAAGGTGTAGCTGGTGGGTCCCAGCAGTCAGGGGGGAAATGTTTTTTTCATGAAATATGGTGGCCCGTCCGGTGGATCCCTGCTGTTAGGTGGAGGAATAATTATTTTGCGCGTAATAAGGAGGCACTTCCTTGCGGCTGCAGTGGACCCAGCTGTCAGCCTCGCCACGTACAATACTCTTCCGATGGAATTCGGTCGTTGACCACATTGACCAGGCCGCGCCGAGAGCACCACGGCGGTGGACAATAGTGAGGCCTAGGAAGGGACGATGCAGAGCCGGGGAAGACGCATCAGTGGATGCCCACGCGAAGAGGAGTACGAGGGTTCACTGGTTCGGCTGCGGTGTGAGGCTGTCGTCATCGTGGAATAATAGGGGGTGTGGGTGAGTAGAGGGATGGCCTGGCCAGTGGTGGGAGTAGTAGGGGCGGTGAGGCCTTCGCAACATCATAGCCGGTCACGGGAGGCAGGAGCATGCGGCATGACCGACGCTGCTTTGGGCGGCTGGAGCACCAGAACAGAGGTTGAAGAAGCACTACAGCCGTTGGATGGACATCAAACGGTCACTGGAGCTAGAATCATTCATATTGACTAAGTTGACAAAGCCCTCCATCCCCGTAAACTTAGTAGGCCCACAAGTCAGCCTCCCACCAAGGTGAGTCCCAGCTAGCAGGGGGAGTATTCATTTTTTTTGTGCGTAATAAGGAGGCATTTCCGGTGGGTCCGAACTGACAGTGTGGGGGGGGGGAAGTTTTTTTCATGAATTACAGAGGCCCTTCCGATGGGTCCCAGCTATCAGGTGGAGGAATCATTATTTTGCGCGTAATAAGGAGGCATTTCCCCGTGTGGGCCCCTACTGTCAGCCTCTTCCGATGGCTATTGTTTGTTGACCATGTTGACCTTGCCACACCGAGGGCACAAACGCGGTGGATGAGGGCAAGGCCCAGGAAGAGAACCACCCGGAGCCGACGAAGCCACCGCAGCGGATGCCCATGCTGAGGGGAGAACGACCGCTGACTGGTTGGCTGCGGGGTGAGGCTGACGTCGCCAGAAAATAACAGGATGTGTGGGTGGTTAGAGGGATGGTCTGGCGGCAGCATAACCAGCCACGAGAGGAGGGAGCAGGCAGTCCCACCGGTGCTGGTTTGGGCGGCTGGAGCAGGAAGATCAGAGATTGAAGAAGCACGGCGGCCGTTGGATGGACATCCAGCAGTCACTGTTGTGTGTTGACTAAGTTGACAAAGCCTTACGTACGCACCAAAAAAATTTAGGACAGCGTCATCGTGAACCTAGTAGGCCGAGAAGTCAGCCTCCAAATCTGTGGAAAACAACACACATCCCATTAGCCATCATTTTCAATAATTTACAGCCCATTTGCTAATTCTTAAGGATATTTGAAGCCCATATTCTTTTTATTAGCATTACAGACCATATATTCTGGGCACTGCTAAAAAATTCAACGAAATTTTGCATATTTTGGTGGGGTCCGAACTCTTTTAATCATGAAATTTCGAGTCACGTTAAAAATAATTTTCAAAAAATTATATCAAAATAAAATTCAAAAAACAATTCTCCGCAAAAGAATGAATGAAATTTACAATCTTAACTAGCAAGATGCCCGTTCGTTGCACGGAACATGAAGATGCATTTGTATGAGTAGTTTATCTTGTGGGAGAAAAGATGATATTTTATTGTAATTGCCAGTTGGCTTTGGTTTTTATAAGAGTAGAGAGTAGAGAAATCCTGAATAAAAGATATTTTAATGCAATTGCCGGTTGGCTTTGGTTTAAAAATTTACAACCCATTTTCTTACAACTTATAGCCCATTTTCTGGGGAAGCCCATTTCTTACTACTTACACCCCTCCTCGTCTTGAAAGATTTGCAGCCTAGCAGGGCTAAGAAAAGCAAGTAGGCCCCGGTTTTGGTATTCTCCAAATAAAAAGAACTGGGCTAGCCAATTTGAGAAAGAAAAAATATATCAACTGGGCTCGTCATGTGCTTAATAAAAGCGTAAGCGTGGGCTAGACGGGCCACAGCCCCCGCACAGCGCGCAGTTGAGCTCCGTCTATGAAACTAAAAAACAACTATCTAAAAAAAACTAAAAAACAACTGGGCGAGCTACTGGGTCCCTGGTGTTATCCGCTCGTTGTGTAATTTTCTCGTTTATTGACTACATTGACAATGGCATGGGACCTAATTGTCAAACAATTAGGAGGAAGTTTTTTTTGGCTTGTAATAACGAGGCACCTGCTTGCGAAATGCAATGACCCTGGTGGGTCCCTACTGTCAGCCTCTCCACGTACAGTCATCTCCTGATTCCTCTTGGTTGTTGACCATGTTGACAACGCCAGACGGCGGCGGGTGTCGGTGTCAAAACTGGCGGATCTCGGGTAGGGGGTCCCGAACTGTGCGTCTAAGGCTAATGGTAATAGGAGATTGGGGACATGATGTTTACCTAGGTTCGGGCCCTCTCGATGGAGGTAATAACCTACTTCCTGCTTGATTGATCTTGATGATATGAGTATTACAAGAGTTGGTCTACCACGAGATCATAGAGGCTAAACCCTAGAAGCTAGCCTATGGTATGATTGTTGTTGTCCTTTGGACTAAACCCTCCGGTTTATATAGACACCGGAGGGGGCTAGGGTTACACAGAGTCAGTTACAGAGAAGGAGATCTATCATCCGAATCTCCAAGCTTGACTTCCACGCAAAGGAGAGTGCCATCCGGACATGGGACAAAGTCTTCAATCTTGTATCTTCATAGTCCAACAGTCCGGCCAAAGTATATAGTCCGGCTGTCTCGATACCCCCTTATCCAGGACTCCCTCAATAGCCCCTGAACCAGGCTTCAATGACAATGTGTCCGGCACGCAGATTGTCTTCGGCATTGAAAGGCGGGTTCCATCTCCGAATACTTCAAGGTAAATTTTGAACACTTAAGTCGTGTCCGGCTCTACAAGACAAATTTCACATGCCACCGTAGAGAGAACAATAATCCACAAATCTAATCCGCTGACAACTCTTCGTAGCATGACATCACGCCACGGCCCAGCCTTTATTCGAACCGTTTTTTACAACCAGCTACCGCACAAATTACGAGGCGGTTTCTTTGGCACGTCTTGTCGAAGCAGAGATCGTGTCCCTCTTATTGTGGGATCCTCATCAATACGGGTATGGCTAATCCAACCACTCTTGTTGGCATGACTTCGTGTTTTTAGGCAAGTACGCTGGGGACGCTTGATATTCTCCCCCTTTATAGAGGGGTCAAGGCCTATCCCTTTCTTACCATGCTTACGCCTTTCCACCTCTCGAGTTCCAACACCCGAAGCTCAAGCTTAGGTACTTTGGATCTTTAATCATGTCCGGATACAACCTTCAAGGTTGGTGGATGGCCTCCTCTGTCATAGAGGAGGACATTGTGAAGCTCAGGGAGGCCAGATATTTGACCGCCGATGTCAAGCACAGGCTTCCCGCCCGTGAGCAGATCATCCCGTCTCGTATTTGTTTCTCACTTCCTCCGAGGCTTTGGCTTGACTCTTGATCCCTTCGTGAGAGGGCTCATGTTCTACTACGGGCTAGATTTTCACGATTTAGCTCCAGATTCCATCCTCCACATCTCGTCATTTATTGTCGTGTGTGAAACCTTCCTCCACATCACCCCACACTTCGGCCTATGGCTCAAGACCTTCAGTGTGAAGCCGAAGGTGATTGAGGGGCGACACGCGGAGTGCGGAGGCGCTGCAATAAGCAAAAACACCGATGTTCCATGGACAGAAGGTTCATTCCCGGAGGTGTCCGATCTATGGCAACGGAGGTGGTTCTACGTCACAGCTCCCCGAGGCACAACGTGGGTGGCTGCCCCTGCATTCCGTCTGGGCCCTCCGCCTCAACTAGCGTCGTGGGCTAATGTGGGACTAGACTGGGAGCCTGCTAATGACGTACCGACATTGTAGAGCTGTATTCGGGATCTTATCGAGAGGGATATCGATCTTGTTAAAATCATTCAGGTAATGCTAGTTTGGTGGATCCTGCCGTGCAAACGTCGGCCTCTCCGGATGTGTGAATTCAATCTGGAAGGTCCGTGAACCATCCAACACTTCTTCGGCATGACGCTCGAAGGGATGCATAAGTTATTCCTTGGACCACAAGTAGTGTCTGGACACCATCAAGGATGCGGGCCTGAGCTGCAACCGCCCAGATACCCAAATAAGTAACCCTGTAACCGAACACTTCGCTCATGTTTAATACAACATCATTTTGAAACCTTGTCCGCGGCCAGGATTGGCTCAATAAAGCGGAGAGGATCAGGTGTCTGGCCCCACTTCCCGAAGGCTCGCCTAATCCTGTAATAGCCAGGATGCTTAGACGCACACTAAGCCAAGTGCCCTCGGGGGAAGGGGAAGAGAAGAATAGAGAAGCCGAACTCCACACACTTCACATCCAATTCGGGGGAATTACCGTCTCCATGAAGGAGGATAATCGGGCAGGTTTTTCCAAGGCTTCCTCCCCCTGCGAGAAGAAAAGAGCTACCTCCGAAGACTTGGAGACGGGGGTGTCTAATCAAGGGAAGAAAACTTCGCCAGGGGGCCCTGCCCCGAAGAGCGTCCTCACCGCATCGTACCTGCAAACGGGCCAGCCCTCCACCGAGCTATAAGTTAATAAACAAAAAGCTATTGCTTTTTCCTATGAGAACAATAACTAGGATCTATTTTTTGTAGTCCGGCTAGTAGCTCGTCTCAACAGGGTTCGTCTTCGGGGGATCTTCTTCCAGAGATGATTGAGAGTGAAGCCCCACCTGCCTCTCCGCCCCATGGGGCAGGCGACCCTGAGGTGTCATCACGGAGGAGTCCAGATCCGCTGAGACCGGAAGCTGACACTTCAACCTCCCCGAGCCCGGCACGTTCGGCTCCCTTGGAGGGCAATGAGAAGGGTCCGGAACAGGCCGGTGCCCGGCCGAACATGCTGACGGGCCTCCTGGAGCAAGCTGCTCGCTCAGAGGGTCACCGTACACTAATGGGTACGGTGTTGGAGAAGATTTCATCCGCCACAAGCGATTTAAATGAAGCTTTTGGAAGTTTGCTCAAAGGCTTCGAGGTACGCGATAAAATACTTAATTTTTGATTGTTCCGCACGCACTAGGTGTGCTCCGTATAGATAGTAGCCCCTGAGACTCTGGTTGCTAGCCCTATGCGGCAAACGGAGGATCACACTCTCAGGTAATGATCGTACTGCATTCAGGCGGAGGTGGCTAAGGGTCCAGCGATAGACCGGAACTCTGAATTCGCCGAACTGAGGCGACAGATTGATGTGGTGGATACCGACATCATGCTTGTAAACAAGCGGCTTGACGAGTCACATAGTATGCGCTGGTTTTTTCCTCATTTGTTTTAGGAAATATGAAGAGGGTTGTAATATTAATATGGTATGATGTGACTGCAGGCGGAGCTGCTGCCATTGAGGCCCTGAGGGTGGAACTTGCCCCTGCCAAGGAGCAAGCCCGGGTTAGCAATGCGGCTGCCCTAAAGGCGGCCGAAGACTTGGGAACCGAATAGGCTACTCATCGCCGAAGCGAACAAAAGATAGCCGAGATGGCTGTGGAGCTGAGGGACGCCGCCGGCCGGTAGGAGCTTCTCGAGAAGGAGAATCAGGAAAAGGTGGCTGACCTAAAGAAGGCGCTGGATTCGGCTAAGGAGACGCACTCTGAAATTAGAGATGTGCGGAAGGAACTTCGACAAGCCAGAGAAATCGCGGCTGGAAACCCCTATTTGTTGCGGAGGAAGTTCTTAGATCCAAAGTATGCTCCTTTGGATCAGCTTTGGAGCGCTTCAGATGAGTATGCAGACTTGGCGAAAAGTACGGCTGATGCGACCAAGTTATTCAAGGATCATAAAGGTAAGGAAATAGAAAGGCTATTCTGGTCACAATTTAGCGCTCCAACGCGCTCATTGCCATTGAGTGAGAAGATGGCCGCTATAGTCGAGCTCCATAGGTTGTCCGGTCTTGCAATGAGGTCTGTAATAGACCATATATGACCAAAGGGACCGAGGCCATACAGTTACTTTGGTTTAGTGCAACAACTATTTGGCGCCAGATCACGAATGGATGCCGTGAAGAGGTCGGCGTGCATAGAGGGTGCTCGGATGGCTCTTGCCCGTGTTAAGACATATTGGGTAGATACGGAGGCCACTAGCATTGCAACCCAGGGTTCGGCAGGAAGCCAAGACCCAACCGAGCACTATTTTGAGCAGGTCATAGAAGGTGCCCATAGAATAGAGGCTCAGTGCTCGAAGAATGTCATGTTTGAGTGACAAATCGATTAATTGTAAACAATTATGTGTGAAATATAGAGGTTGTGTTTATACTTTTGCCTGAAAGTGTTATAATGGCTCTTGTGCGGCCGTTTATGTATTCATATAACTTGAAAGTTAGCAGTCGTTGGCTTTAGCCCCCACGCATATAATGCGGGGGTGTTCGAAAAAATATGCGTAATCACACTTGATCCAACGTCTTGGTCCATTAAGGAGGTGATCGCACGTCGAACCAGGCAACCAGACTATATAGCTGTAACACTTTCACTTAGCCATAGGAGTTTAATGGTGGGGCTACTATGTAGCCCCTAGTACTTCCGCGTGCATCCGGATAGGGGCACATATGTACGTGACCGGGAAATGGTCCTTCATCAATGCGGAGGAATCCTATAGATTCCGATGAGTCCTCAAGTGGTTGACCAGTCTCTCGCTGTATCATGACAGTCAGTTTTCGTCTTTCTCTACTGAGGTGCTCATCCGGAATAACCAGGGCACAATCGCAGTAGTTCTCCTTTGGCCGCCTTAGCCGATAGAACGGAATGTAAGGCAGCAAACCCAGGAGCCGGGCAAACCCAACATTTGACCAAAGACATGATTCAGAGCTGATGCATATAAGGCCAAACTCACGATGCCGAACACTCCTAAAGGTATTCGTACTTTATAACATATACTAGGCTGAGAAACGCCCTTGACCCTGTATTTCCAGGTACGTGCATTGATCTGTCGTGGCGAAATGCCTATAATGCCAGTATCCCCTGTGGGTGTATTGAATACCCATGGGATGTCAAGCAACAAAAGATAGTAAAGAAGGTTTACACAGGGGCTTAATCTAAAGAGAAACCTTTGAGCGGGGCCCTCCTGCACGTCTGCGCCTTTGTCTCCGTTGTGCCGTATCCTGGAAGGGTGCCGCATGAATAGTGTCTGTAAAGATGAAAACTCATGTAAAAGAGTAAGCGTGCGGGAAGTTGGTTATTCTCAATGGATGTTAGAAATATGAGATATTGGCCTATTGATAAGGCAAGCCGAATTGTGGGCTTTATTACATGTTTACAGCCCCTGGTACCATTTATGGGGATATATGTATAGCACCCAGCTCAGGTTTATCTGGGCTGTTGTTGATGATGGTGCACTGGACTCGTCTAACCGTGTGTGTGGTCTTGACGACCGATCATGCGTTCTGGTGGGAGAGGCCGCTTAGTGTCCGGCTACAAGAGCCGCCGCATACTGCTCTGTGCTTCCGCTAAGGGTTATGACGCCACTTGGACCGTACATCTTAAGTTTAAGGCAGGCGTAGTTCAGTACTGCGTTAAAGCAAGCGAAGGCCGTTCTTCCGAGTAATGCATGATAACCGCTGCTGAAGGGAGCGATGTCGAAGAGTAGTTCCTCGCTTCTGAAGTTGTCGGGAGAACCAAATGTCACCTCTAATACGAGGGAGCGCCAGAAGTGGGCTTCAATGCCTAGTATCACTCCATTAAAGGTGGTGTTACTTTGGCTTATTCTGGATGGGTCTATCCCCATCATGCGGACGGTGTCCTGATATATCAGATTAAGACTACTGCCGCCATCCACTAGGACTCGAGTGAAATGGCATCCATCAATTATTGGGTCGAGCACCAAGGCAGCTGATCCTCCATGCCGGATACTGGCCGGGTGGTCCCTGTGATCAAAAGTGATTGGGCAGGCCGCCCAGGGGTTGAAATTTGGGGCAACAAACTCTGTGTGAGTTGCATGGACCATGTTTACTGTTTTGACTTCTAGTGGGAATTTTTTCTGTCCCACAGTGTTCGGCTGGCGAGGCTCATCCTTGTCTTCGCTTGGCATTTCCCTTCCCTTGTGTTCAGTGTTTAACTTGCCGGCCTGCTTGAAGACCCAACATTCTCTGTGAGTATGGTTTGCAGGTTTTTTGGGGGTTCCATGGATTTGGCACAATCTGTCCAGGACTTTATTCAAGCCGGACGGTCCCTCTTTGCTGCCTTTAAATGGCTTCTATCTTTAACCGGGTCGAGAGCCCCTAAATCCGGTGTTGACCGCCGTGTTGTCCGGACTTTCTTCATTGTTCTCACGCTTGTGCTTAGTGCACCGTGGCTTCCCATTGCCATCTCAAATTTCGGATGTGCCTAGGTCACTGGTGCCTCTACGGGCCAACCAGCTGTCTTTGCCCGCACAAAAGCGGGTCATAAGGCTTGTTAAGGCCACCATTGTCCTTGGCTTTTCTTGGACGAGGTGTCTGGCAAGCCACTCGTCTCGGATACTATGTTTGAAGTCCGCTAAGACTTCGGCATCCGGACAGTCAACAATTTGATTATTCTTAGTGAGAAATCTATTCTAAAGCGTACGGGCTGACTGTCCGGGCTATTGTATTATGTGACTTAAATCGTCTGCATTCGGAGGTTTGACATAGGTCCCTTGAAAATTGGCCCTGAAAGCATCCTCAAGTTCCTCTCAACTTCCAATTGAGTTTTCAGGGAGGCTTTTCAGGCAATGCCGAGCTGGTCCTTTCAACTTGAGGGGAAGGTATTTGATGGCGTGGAGGTCGTCCCCACGAGCCATGTGTATGTGAAGGATAAAATCCTCAATCCAGACCCCGGGGTCTATCGTTCTGTCGTATGCCTCTATGTTCACGGGTTTGAATCTCTGTGGAAATTCGTGGTCCAGCACCTCATCGGTGAAGCACAGAGGGTGCACAGCCCCTCTGTCTCTAGACATGTAGTGGCATGCTGACGGTTGTTATTGCGTCCGGTGTTGATTCCAAACTGGTATTTGATCAGTGTGATCATTTTGGTGACCGTAATCCCGCATCGGAGCATGTCCTCTGGATCCGTAGATGGACCTAGCCGCACCGGCCTTTTCGTCCAGGAGCTCACATAAATCGTGTGCGGTATCAGTGGCTGCTCTATCGCGGCCATGAAGTGGTTGGTCCGGCCGAATGGCCGTATTGTTCTTTGGCGGAATGGGTTCTGCAGCCTCATCGTCAAATTCGGGCAGTAGCTTGCGTTTTGGGTAGCTCTTTATGTGGCGATCGTCGCCACGTTTTCCTTCAGTGTCTAGCACCTTATTCCATCTTCGGTTGAGCGTACCCTACGCGGCTTTAAACCTTTTCTTCTGCTTCTTTAGGCTCCTCATGGTGTCCATAAGCCTTCTGCAGAGGTTATCTTGTTCCAGACATTTTTCTGGGATGATGAATGCATCGTCAACCGGACTGTCCTCCTCTCCGGAGGCAGTTTGATGAGTTCGACCCTCGGGATCGCTGTGATCGGGCGTCTGTTCCGCATGGCCTGGCTCTTCTTGCTCCATTGCTGGGTTCATATTGTTGCCTTTGGAGTCGACCGGAGTGTCATTTTTCCTTGCGTTGTTATCACTATTTTTACTGTGACTAGACTTAGAGCAGCGCCTGCGCTGTTGTTTTTGCTTTTGTCCGGGGGGTTTATCCTCCGTTGTGTCCTTTTGGTCACCATTGTCCTCCTTAGGTGTGTCCACCATGTAGATGTCATATGATGAAGTGGCGGTCCAACGCCCCATGGGCAGTGGTTCCGGATCGTCCCCTGCATCGAGGTCCATACCGTTGATGTCGTCGGAGTCGAAATCAAGCATGTCTGTTAAGTCATCGACAGTGGCTATGAAGTGAGTGGTGGGTGGGAGGCGTATTTCTTCGTCGTCTGTATCCCACTCGGGCCGGACATAGTTCGGCCGAGAGTCCTCTCAAAAAGAGAGAGATCTTAATGAATTTAGCACATCGCCGAAGGGAGAGTGCTGAAAGATATCCGCGGCGGTGAACTCCATTACTGGAACCCAATCGGACTTGATGGGCCCGGGCGCGCGCGGTTCGGAACCCACGTCTGGACACAGTTTCGGGGGTCCGGTGACGCAGATTCCCTTAACGGTGGAGTCTGAGTTCGGTTCCATCGCCGAAGAGTAGGCGGCCTCCATGGCGTGGTCTGTCGGTGTCAAAACCGGCGGATCTCGGGTAGGGGGTCCCGAACTGTGCGTCTAGGCGGATGGTAACAGGAGACAAGGGACACGATGTTTTTACCCAGGTTCGGGCCCTCTCGATGGAGGTAAAACCCTACTCCTGCTTGATTAATATTGATGATATGGGTAGTACAAGAGTAGATCTACCACGAGATCGGAGTGGCTAAATCCTAGAAGCTAGACTATGGTATGATTATTGTTCGTCCTACGGACTAAAACTCTCCGGTTTATATAGACACCGGAGAGGGCTAGGGTTACACAGAGTCGGTTACAATTTGGAGGAGATCTTCATATCGTATCGCCAAGCTTGCCTTCCACGCCAAGGAAAGTCCCATCCGGACACGGGACGGAGTCTTCAATCTTGTATCTTCATAGTCCGGGAGTCTGGCCAAAGGTCTTAGTCCGGCCATTCGGACACCCCCTAATCCAGGACTCCCTCAGTAGCCCCTGAACCAGGCTTCAATGACGACGAGTCCGGCGTGCAAGTTGTCTTCGGCATTGCAAGGCGGGTTCTTCCTCCGAATATTTCATAGAAGATGTTGAACACTAGGGTAGTGTCCGGCTCTGCAAAATAAGTTCCACATTCCATCATAGAGGGAATAATATTGGCATTAATCGGATCTGCTGACGTATTCCGCGGCATGACATCATGCCACGGCCAGGCTTTTATTCATTTTATTGTTCCACCTCAGCGCGTTTAGCGAGGCGGTTTCCTTGGCACGTCTTGTCAAAGCAGAGATCGTGTCCCCTTATTCCGGGATTCTCATCAATACGGGCGTGGGTAACCCAACCGCTCCACTAACCGTGGCGCTTGGGAGATAAGCGAGTTTTTATTAGGCCGGTGGGGGGCTCGTAGTTCTGGCCGCCCATATAAGGGGATAAGAATCCGCCCTTTCCATTCACGCCTTCTTCCTCCTCTGCTTATCCGTCCCTGCGCGCTCGAGCTCCAGCGCCCAAGCCTGCACTTCCCACCTCAACCTTCTCCAACCATGTCTGGAGCGGGAGGTAGATGGATGGCCTCCTCTATCACGGAGGGGCAAATCAAAAACCTGAGGAAGTCCGGATACTTGTCTAACGACATCGCGCACCGGCTTCCAGATGTGGGCAACTCATCCCCACCCCCAGGCCCCATGAGAGGGTTGTTTTTCTTCCCCATTTCCTCCGCAGACTGGGTTTTCCTCTTCACCCGTTCGTCCGGGGGCTCATGTTCTACTATGGCCTGGACTTCCACGATCTGGCCCCAAACTTCATCCTCAATATCTCGGCGTTTATCATTGTGTGGGAGGCCTTCTTCCGCATCCAGCCCCACTTTGGCCTATGGCTGAAGATCTTCAGCGTCAAGCCGAAGGTCGTGCAAGGCCGATAGGCGGAATGCGGAGGTGCCATGGTGGGCAAAATAGCCAACGTCACCTGGATCTAGGGTGCCTTCGTGGAAACCATCAAAGGGTGGCAATCGGGGTGGTTTTATATCACCGAGCCGCGTGACCCTAAATGGGCAGCGGCCCCCGAATTTCGATCCGGCATCCCCACCCGGCTCACATCATGGAAAGGGACGGGTCTGTCGTGGGGCAATCCGGAAGAGGTGACCGGACTCCAAACCTGCGTCCGAGACCTGGTGACCAAGAAGGTCAAGCTTGTCAACGTGGTCCAGGTCATGCTCTTCCGCCGGATCCTCCCGTGTCAACGAGGGGACTTCAATTTGTGGGAGTTTGACCCGGCCCAGCACCAGACTCTATCCCGGCTCTTCGAAACGAAGCACGAGGACGCCTGGAAGGTGCTTTTCAAGAGTTCCGAGGTCTCCCCTCCCGTCATCGAGGATCGCAGATTCTGTGCCAAACGTCAAGCCTCCGAAGTAAGCTTACATTTAGTCCCTTACGGGATACCCGAATTTCATAGTGTGACTTTATGTGGGATCTAAACTTCCGTTCCTTTGACAGGACTGGAAGAGGACATCCGGACAGTTTGACTGTCCGGCCCCTTTGCCCGAAGGCCCAGTAGACGCACACTTAGCGAAGTTACTGGTTCCGGCACCTCACGTGGTGCCGGAGAAGAAGGCCAAGGAGAAGGCCACGGGGACCTGAAAGAGTTCCCGGCGCCCGGTGTCATCGGATTTGCCCGACGGCCCCAACGCACCCTCCGCCTCCGAAGACGAGGAGGAGGAAGAAGAAGAAGATGCCGCTCCCCCTCCAACGGGGGGAGGAAAGAAGAGAAAGGCCGCCCCAACGGGGGAAGCCGGAGGGTCGATGAGGGAGTCCTGGATTAGGGAGTGTCTGGATGGCCGGACTAAGACCTTTGGCCGGACTCCCAGACTATGAAGATACAAGATTGAAGACTCCGTCCTGTGTCCGGATGGGACTTTCCTTGGCGTGGAAGGCAAGCTTGGCGATACGATATGAAGATCTCCTCCCATTGTAACCGACTCTGTGTAACCCTAGCCCTCTCCGGTGTCTATATAAACCGGAGAGTTTTAGTCTGTAGGATGAACAACAATCATACCATAGGCTAGCTTCTAGGGTTTAGCCACTCCAATCTCGTGGTAGATCTACTCTTGTACTACCCATATCATCAATATTAATCAAGCAGGAGTAGGGTTTTACCTCCATCGAGAGGGCCCGAACCTGGGTAAAAACATCGTGTCCCTTGTCTCCTGTTAGCATCCGCCTAGACGCACAGTTCGGGACCCCCTACCCGAGATCCGCTGGTTTTGACACCGACATTGGTGCTTTCATTGAGAGTTCCTCTGTGTCGTCGCCTTTAGGCCCGATGGCTTCTTCGCTCGACAATCGCGATGCGGTCTGGGATGAGACTTTCCTCCCCGGACAGATCTTCGTATTCGGATGCTTTGCACTGCGGGCCGACTCATTCGGCCATCTGGAGCAGATCGAAAGCTACGCCCCTGGCCACCAGGTCAGGTTTGGAAGCTTAAACTACACGGCCGACATCCACGGGGACTTGATCTTTGACGGATTCGAGCCCCGACCGGGTGCGCCGCACTGTCACGATGGGCATGATCTAGCTCTGTCATCGGACAACACCCAAAGTGTCGCTCAGGTGTCCGCTCCAACCATTAGCTCGGAGCCCGCTGCGCCAGTCGGGGACGGATGGTTGGACACCGCCCCGGAAGCGGCAACCTGTACGGCGATAGAGCCGGATACCAGCCTAGTCCTTCGCAAGGCCCATGACTCCAAGGTGCCGGACTCCGATCCGGACTCCGTAAATCCCGCACCTCTTCCGACTAGCCCGACTGGGCTCCGGTCATGGAGTTCACTGCCGCGGATGTCTTTTAGCACTCGCCTTTCGGCGATATCCTGAATTCGTTAAAGTCTCTCTCTTTGTCAGGAGAGCCCTGGCGGGACTACGGCCAACACGGTTGGGATGGGGACGACGAAGAAATTCGTAGCCCACCCACCACCCACTTCGTAGCCACTGTCGACGATTTAACCGACATGCTCGACTTTGACTCCGAAGACATCGACGGCATGGACGCCGATGAAGGAGACGATCAAGAACCAGCACCCATAGGGAACTGGAAAGCCACCTCGTCATATGGCATATACATGGTGGACACCCTTAAAGCGGGGGATGGCGAGGAGAAAACGGAGGATGACCCCTCCAAGAAGCAACCCAAGCGCCGACGTCAGCGGCGCCGCTCTAAGTCCTGCCAAAGCAAAAACGGCGATTCCGGCACCGGAGATAACAACACGCCGGACAGTGCCGAAGACAACCCCCTCCAGCAGGATTCAGTGCAGGAGGACGAAGGAGCCAGCCCTCATGAGAGAGCGGCCGACAAAGAGGATGAGGACGACAATTACATGCCTCCCTCTGAAGACGAGGCAAGCCTCGACGACGACGAATTCGTTGTGCCAGAGGATCCCGTCGAACAAGAGCGTTTCAAACGCAAGCTCGTAGCCACGGCAAGCAGCCTCAAGAAGAAACAGCAGCAGCTCAGAGCTGACCAAGACTTGCTAGCCGACAGATGGACCAAAGTCCTGGCGGCCGAAGAGTATAAACTAGAACGCCCATCCAAGAGCTACCCAAAGCGCATGCTGCTACCCCAACTTGAGGAGGAAGCCACTTAACCTACATCACCAGCGTACGACGCGCCCGATCGGCCACCCCGTGGCCGCGATAGAGAGGCCTTTAGGCCGTCAACCCAAGCCGCACCCCGACACCGCTCAAAACATACCAGAGTACGGGGAGACGCAACAGACCTACGAGACATCTTGGAGAATAAGGCAAGGCAAACAAGATCGATCTACGGATCACATGGGCGCCCCGCTTCACGTGACGCTAGCCGACATGCCGGACCCAATAAGTATGGTCCGGCCGAATACAACAGACCAAGCTCGTCCGAGCTGCGTCGTGATATAGCCCAGTATAGGTGCGCCGCAAACCCAGTATGCTTCATAGACGAAGTAATGGATTATCAAATCCCCGAGGGCTTCAAACCCGTAAACATCGAATCATACGATGGCACAACAGATCCTGCGGTATGGATCGAGGATTATCTCCTTCATATCCACATGGCCCGTGGTGATGATCTACACGCCATCAAATACCTCCCGCTCAAGCTTAAAGGTCCTGCTCAACATTGGCTTAACAGCCTGCCAGCAGAGTCAATTAGTTGTTGGGAGGACCTGGAATCCGCATTCCTTGACAACTTCTAGGGCACGTATGTGCGACCACCAGACGCCGATGACCTAAGCCACATAATCCAGCAGCCAGAGGAATCGGCCAGATAATTCTGGACATGGTTCCTAACCAAGAAAAACCAAATAGTCGATTGTCCGGACGCTAGGCCCTTGCGGCCTTCAGACACAACATCCGAGAGGAATGGCTTGCCCGGCACCTAGGACAGGAAAAGCCGAAGTCTATGGCAGCCCTCACAACACTCATGACCCGCTTCTGTGCGGGAGAAGACAGCTGGCTAGCTCGTAGCAATAACATAACCAAGAGCCCTGGCAATTCGGATACCAAGGATAACAATGGCAGGTCATGTCGCAACAAGCATAAGCACCGCATTAACGGTGACAACACTGAAGATACGGTAGTCAATGCCGGATTTAGAGGCTCTAAACCGGGTCAGCGGAAGAAGCCATTCAAACGAAACCCTCAGGGCCTATCCAGCTTAGACCGGATACTCGATTGCTCGTGCTAGATACACGGCACCCCCAAACAGCCAGCCAATCACACCAACAGGGATTGTTGGGTGTTCAAGCAGGCAGGCAAGTTAAGTGCCGAGACCAGAGACAAGGGGCTACATAGCAATGATGAGGAGGGGCCTGGGCCGCCGAACAACAAAGGACAGAAGGGATTTCCCCAGCAAGTTCGGACGGTGAATATGATATACGCAACCCACATCCCCAAAAGGGAGCGGAAGCGTGCTCTCAAGGACGTCTATGCGCTGGAGCCAGTCGCCCCAAAGTTCAATCCATGGTCCTCCTGCCCGATCACCTTCGATCGAAGGGACCTGCCCGATTACCTCCAGATGGCCGAACGAGTCGGCCCACAGTGCGAAGCCGCCGAATATGAAGATCTGTCCGGGGAGGAAAGTCTCATCCCGAACCGCATCGTGATTGTCGAGCGAATAAGCCATCGGGCCTAAAGGCGATGACACAGAGGAACTCTCAATGAAAGCACCAATGTCAGTGTCAAAACCGGCGGATCTCGGGTAGGGGGTCCCGAACTGTGCGTCTAGGCGGATGGTAACAGGAGATAAGGGACACGATGTTTTTACCCAGGTTCGGGCCCTCTCGATGGAGGTAAAACCCTACTCTTGCTTGATTAATATTGATGATATGGGTAGTACAAGAGTAGATCTACCACGAGATCGGAGTGGCTAAACCCTAGAAGCTAGCCTATGGTATGATTGTTGTTCGTCCTACGGACTAAAACTCTCCGGTTTATATAGACACTGGAGAGGGCTAGGGTTACACAGAGTCGGTTACAATGGGAGGAGATCTTCATATCATATTGCCAAGCTTGCCTTCCACACCAAGGAAAGTCCCATCCGGACACGGGACGGAGTCTTCAATCTTGTATCTTCATAGTCCGGGAGTCCGGCCAAAGGTGTTAGTCCGGCCATCCGGACACCCCCTAATACAGGACTCCCTTAGGGTCCATCCACCCGTGCTAGGTCGACGCTATCTGCCCCGGATTTAGGTCCGGAGCGGCTGCAGGGGTGATATCCCGAATACTGTTCGATAGAAGATTTAAAGTCATGCTCACCGTGACTGTTTGGCACTCCTAATGCAGGCCCGAATCAGTCAAAGATCAAGTCTCCGCGGATATCGGCTGTGTAATTCAAGTTTCCGAACCTGACCTGATGGCCAGGGGCGTAGCTGTCGAACTGCTCCAGATGGCCAAGAGAATTGGCCCGCAGTGCGAAGCTGCCGAACATGAAGATCTGTCCGGGGAGAAAAGTCTCGCCCTGGACTGTGTTGTTGTAGGTTGAGGGAGCCATCGAGCCTTATAGCGACAACACAGAGGAACTCTCAATGAAAGCACCAATGTCAGTGTTAAAACCGGCGGATCTCGGGTAGGGGGTCCCGAACTGTGCGTCTAAGGCTAATGGTAACAGGAGACTGGGGACACGATGTTTACCCAGGTTCGGGCCCTCTCGATGGAGGTAATACCCTACTTCCTGCTTGATTGATCTTGATGATATGAGTATTACAAGAGTTGATCTACCATGAGATCATAGAGGCTAAACCCTAGAAGCTAGCCTATGGTATGATTGTTGTTGTCCTTTGGACTAAGCCCTCCAGTTTATATAGACATCGGAGGGGGCTAGGGTTACACAGAGTCGGTTACAGAGAAGGAGATCTATCATCCGAATCGCCAAGCTTGCCTTCCACGTAAAGGAGAGTCCCATCTGGACATGGGACGAAGTCTTCAATCTTGTATCTTCATAGTCCAATAGTCCGGCCAAAGTATATAGTCTGACTGTCCGGATACCCCCTTATCCAGGACTCCCTCAGCGGGCACAGCGAGCGAACCAAGGTGGAGAACGAAGGCAAGGCCTCGGACGGGAACGAACAACAGCCATGGAAGATGCGACAGTGTAGTGGCAGGTGGAGGGGAGTACGAGGGAAACAACATGCAAGTCAAGCATACAAATGGTATAAAAAAGCGCATAGATTAATTGTTCATCAAATTTTTAGACAAAACCCAGATTGAACATGACAGTAACATCTAACCCAACCACTCTTTTTTGCAGCCACAAACAAATGGATCGGTCTGATACATAAAATCAACATCCTGTGCAAAAAAATTTATTTCAGGATGTCTACAACTTATTGTAAATAGAAGCCGAGCACGTTCAGAAGCCCATTTGTCCACCTGAAACTTCTTTTTTTGCTGTTCAACATGTTCGTCCATAAGAAATCTCTTGCTATAAAAATTAAGCCTCATGGACAATAGTAACCTCGTATTCAACAGGAAGAATGTGACAAAGCTTCTGTTTGCCTGGTTGGATGCATATCGTCCCATCGTTATTGTCCTCAAACGAATGTCATGAGAACTGAGAAAATCCTTGTGCTTATTACACCAACGATTGGTTATATGTTTTTCTCCATGTGGTTCTGCCTAAGTAGACATGAAGATTGAAAATAGTTAAGGTCTGAAAAAAGAGTATGTCAAAAGAACGACAGCTGAAGAGTTAATTCTAGTACAATATATACGGGCTTTCAATGTGCATGAAATCATCACCTCTATGTATAAATTCTCCAGAGATCGAAAGCATCGCAGCAAGCCAATAATTATGTCCAGATCAAAACTATACATTCTGATATATATGATCTTGACAGAATCCAGCAGCATTGATAGGCTATCAATGGGCGAACTCTTCATTGAGCATATAACATAATATTAGTACCCAAAGTGTACTCCAAGATGATATAAAACTTATGCGCACAAATGAAAAATGCAGCATATGATTACAAATGTGTAGATGATAATATACGGTACCTGAAAAAGTGAGGAGCCAAACACCAACTCCTTATGATTATTAAACGGGTCACAAATTACACCCAAGGTCTCTAGTTTGGGCACAGAGACGACAGTTATTTCTGAAGGTGTATAACAATTATGAAGGAGAAACCTTTCAAGTGAAGGGGCATCTTCGATGATGAGCTGCTGTCCTTTAAAACAAATGCCAATGCTTTTAAGGTGAGGCGACTTTATTTGGAGACAACTGATACCGATTTCTATTCCCAAAACAATCAACAAGCACTCCAGGCCAGGGCAACTAGAGTGGATGATGCTGTGCAGTGAGGCCTCCGACAGATAAACCACCACAAGAGAAAGTTTTTTTAGCAGTGGGAGTCGAAGCATTTGTACCAGATCGTCTGGTAGATGGTACCGGGCGAAGGTGGCGGTGTGGAGAGAGGAGGAAAACCGCGAGATGGAGATCGGCGGTGTGGGCACGAATTCTTGGTATGTTTGTGGTATGAAACTTTCGTGGTAAGGGTAGAACTCAAACTGCTGGAGTTTTCTGAATTCAGGGGATGTCAACCAAGCGTCCACCTTGCCGGGTATGGACAGCAGGTAGCTTGTCGGGATGCAAAGGCATTGAACAGGGCCCTGCTGGTGAGAAGAGACGATGGCTCTGAGGAGATCAAATTTAGGAAGGACAGATATCTGACGACAGTCGAGATTGAGGGGCGCGGTGCGCCATAGAGGGCGCCACCGAGTTGAGAGGACTTGTGTGCAGCAACAATCCTTGGTGGGGAGAAGCGAGATGATCTCCTCAAGGATGACGCCTGGGAGATCCCTGATGCGGTCCACCGGAGATTCTACCGGTTCCTCAGATCCGGGTGGGGGGGGGGGCTCGCCGCTTCTCCCCGTGCTACTGGGTGCGGGATCTACAACCGACGTCACCGCTGGCGGGAGCCTCATCTTCTTGGCGCTGGGGCCAGCCGACTCCATTTTCCTTGTGGGTGTCGCGCCGAGCTCACGGGTTTGAGGAGAGTAGCCAGAGACGAGCCTAGTGGCAGTGCGACTGGGGAAGGAGGGCTGGGGATTTCTGTAGGAATGGAAGAACAGGAGTAGGCATTTTCTGTACGAGTGAGGAAGAAGGTGAGCGGGGTTTTCCGAACGAGTGAGGAAGATTGGGGAGCAAGGGGAATTGGGGGAGACGGAAGTGCGAGAGCGAGTTGTTCATGTTTATAAGGCCCGCTGCACTAACTACTCGCTTTTTCCCAAGACCGTTCTCTTCTTTTGCGTTGCTGCATTGGAGCTGGCGCATGGACTTGGCTGCAGGATGCAGGTGCCCGCCGGCCACTGCATATGCCTGTTTTGTTACTAGGCCTACTTAATAGGGTGGTTATGGAGTAAATTAAGGAGATTTATTTTCTCTGTGTGCATCCACCAAATTAGAGGATGCGGTACTAGATGCAGACACTCACATTAAACTAACATTCAGAAGAACAAAAGTTCAGCATGTCTATGCATCTCAATGATTCACCATACTATAACCAATACAAAGCTGTGAGAAGGTGTGGAAATAAAGAAAATTGGTCGATGCTTCTCTGAGCAAAGGGCCTCCCTGCGCATGCATTAATTTCCTGGGCATGCTTGTTTCTTCTCAATGTTGCGAGCACTTTGAGCAAGTTGGCAACTCCACAGCTGGCTAGCTGACTCATCTTGCAATTGATGCTGACACATTTGCAGCAAACACATGAGGCAATAGAGATGACTCAACATGGGTCCATATTGTGCAGTTCCCCTGAAATCATATTCATTGTCCTAAATCTGAAAAGATAGGAAAACAGTAGTCATACTTAAACGGTGTTGCAAAACAGTAGGACATATCAATAGCTCGGCATGACAAAACACGATCATCTGGACGAAGGGGATACTGACCTGCCTAAGGAAGATTATATATAATTTCATAAGTCCTTGGTTGATTTCCATCTTCAGCTACACTGCTTGTTTGCTCCTCCACACATGACAGGATCGTTTCGCACTGCATTCAGCAAGTCAACGTACGAATAAGCTAATTTCATCTTGTGGTGGTCATTTTACCTAGTTACGAATGTAGGAATACCTGGAGCACCATGAGGTTAGCTGACAGCAGGTAGATGCAGCCATATAAATTTTGTGCGGTGCTACCAAAATTGAGGTTTGTATCCCTTCCCGTTATGAGAATTCTTCTAGAAGTTGGTAGAATGTGACGGCTTGTTCTTTGCATCAAACTTGCCTTTCCCCTGAGAATTGTTCTTGTTGTTTTGGGGCTGGTTGGGCTGGAAGTTCTTCTCGTGTACCATGTGGGCACTAGAAGCTCCCTCAGCGACCCGAGCACGTGTGTCTTTTGCTCTCGCCTTCTCCTCAAAATCAAGAGTGCTAATGAGATGCAAAACAGAAAACTCATGTCTCTTGTTTTTCAGAGAAGTAGCAAAATCGTTCCACGGAGGTGGAATCTTGGCAATGATGGTCCCAGCAACAAATTTTTCCGGCAACACACACTTAAAGTACCCAAGTTCCTTAGAGAGTGACTGTATCTCATGACTCTGCTGAACAACAGAGCGCTCATCAGTCATCTTGTAGTCACAGAATTGCTCCATGACGTACAACTCGTTGCCAGCGCCCGAGGGCCCAAACGTGGCCTCGAGCGCAGCCCACGTGTCTTTGCCGCTGTCAAACGACATATATGAATCCACAATGGAATCATCAAGAACACTCAGCAGGGCGTCTTTGAAGAGGGTATCCATATTCTGAAAATCTTCTTGCTGTGTAGGATTAAGATCGCCCTCAGGCTTATCCTTAGTGGTGTCATAGTAGTACATGATCTGAAACCAATATACTACTCCTGTGCGCCACCTTTTATATTGCACCCCCTTAAAAGTAGGCGGCTTCAAAAGTGTAGCAAAACCACTCGGAGTAAATTGTCTGTAATCAGGTTTTTGGATTGGATTGTTGAATATATGAGCAATTTAGTATGAGATTTAATCTGAATCAGTAGTAAATACATCATGACGACAATTGCAAACATCAAAGTAATTATGCAGACTAAACCAGGAGGACAGAATCACATATTGTACAGCGGGAGCAGAACCGATGTGGTTGATGTTGTCACTCATGTCGTTGATGAAGAGGTTACCGAGGTCGGTGAAGAAGGCTGTCGTTGAGAAAGTCGTCGCTGGCAGCAGTCACAGGAGTGTGCTCCCCAAAAACCTGATCGCCCCTCTCCCGTACAGGATCACGAAAGGCGTGGTTCGGAGGATTGTTGTCCCTTCTCGCGATACATGCCAGAAGGAGGGCTGGAGAAGAATTGCATGGCGGCGCTAAGATCTGGAACGGTGTGAAACCATATGATATAGCGGCGGCTAGGGTAGAGCATGTCAGGTCGGTCGTGCGAGTATAATAGTAGGCCTTTGGCCCCCAAACCCCACGTCCAAGTCAATAATAGCTCAAAAAAAGTCAATAATAGCCCCACCAAGGTTTGTCTAAAAAACAGAGTAATTAAGGCGTCCGTTAGTCCCTTTACACTACTAGGGAAAAGGCTACTAGCAGCGCGGGTAAAATGGCTACTAGTAGCGCGGGTACTCGCGCTACTAGTATCGCGCTACAGCTAAAAGTTAGTAGTAGCGTGGGTTGAACCCGCGCTACTACTAAATTTGTTACTAGCAGCGAGGGTTCAATCCGCGCTACTGCTATTATGAACCGCGCTACTACTAATGAAATAGTAGTAGCATGTCTATAGTCCCAACGCTACTAGTATCCTAAATACTAGTAGCGCACCATTTTATCCCCACGCCACTACTATCTTATTAGGAATTAAAAAATCAACCAAATTCATTCTATCACACAGTTATCGTGTCTTCTCCAGTTCCTCATTGTAGCAGCAACTCATGTATAATTTCATTCTATCGCACAGTTACATAAGCAACTACGTTCCTCCTTATAGCAGAAACTCATGTATAATTCCATTCTATCGCACAGTTACATAAGCAACTACCTACGTAAGTTGTTATGGCCCGATCTAAAAATTGGACCACTCGTCAATGTGTGACGCCTGCTCGGCCTGATCACGCGGCCTGCAGCTGCGACGAAACACATTGGATAGCCTCAACGAGCCACACCTGTCTGACGGCAGCCGCCGCCCGATACGTCTCCAACGTATCTATAATTTTTGATTGTTCCATGCTATTATATTATCTGTTTTGAATGATTATGGGCCTTATTATACACTTTTATATTAATTTTGGGACTAACCTATTAACCGGAAGCCCAGCCCATATTGTTGTTTTATTGCCTGTTTTAGTATTTTTGAAGAAAAGGAATATCAAACGGAGTGCAAACGGAATGAAACCTTCGGCAGTGTTATTTTTTGGAAGAATATCACCCGGGAGACTTGGAGTTCACGTCAGAAGAGCCTCGTGGAGGCCACGAGATAGGAGGGCGCGCCCCACCTATCTTGTGGGCCCCTCGAGCACCTCCCGACCGACTTCTTTCGCCTATATAAGCCTACGTACCCTAAAAACATCGAATATCAAGATAGATCGGGAGTTCCGTCGCCGCAAGCCTCTATAGCCACCAAAAACCTCTCGGGAGCCCTTCCCGGCACCCTGTCGGAGGGGGGGTCCTTCACTGGTGGCCAGTTTCATCATCCCGACGCTATCCATGACAAGGAGGGAGTAGTTTAGCCTCGAGGCTGAGGGTATGTACCAGTAGCTATGTGTTTGATCTCTCTCTCTCTCTCTCTCTCTCTCTCTCTCTCGTGTTCTCTCTCGTGTTCCCTCTATGGCACGATCTTGATGTATCTCGAGCTTTGCTATTGTAGTTGGATCTTATGATGTTTCTCTCCCTCTACTCTCTTGTGATGAATTGAGTTTCCCCTTTGAAGTTATCTTATCGGATTGAGTCTTTTATGAGAACACTTGATGTATGTCTTGCCGTGCTTATCTGTGGTGACAATGGGATATCATGTGCCACTTGATGTATGTTTTGGTGACCAACTTGCGGGTTCCACCCATGAACCTATGCATAGAGGTTGGCACACGTTCTTGACTCTCCGGTAGAAACTTTGGGGCACTCTTTGAATTACTTTGTGTTGGTTGAATAGACGAATCTGAGATTGTGTGATGCTCATCGTATAATCATGCCCACGGATACTTGAGGTGACAATGGAGTATCTAGGTGACATTAGGGTTTTGGTTGATTTGTGTCTTAAGGTGTTATTCTAGTACGAACTCTTGAATAGATTGATCCGAAAGAATAACTTTGAGGTGGTTTCGTACCCTACCATAATCTCTTCGTTTGTTCTCTGCTATTAGTGGCTTTGGAGTGACTCTTTGTTGCATGTTGGGGGATTTTTATAGGATCTATCTATGTTATTATTGTTGAGAGAACTTGCACTAGTGAAAGTATGAACCCTAGGCCTTGTTTCCTACCATTGCAATACCGTTTACGCTCACTTTTATCATTAGTTACCTTGCTGTTTTTATAATTTCAGATTACAAATACCTTTATCTACCATCTATTTTGCACTTCTATCACCATCTCTTCGCCGAACTAGTGCACCTATACAATTTGCCATTGTATTGGGTGTGTTGGGGACACAAGAGACTCTTTGTTATTTGGTTGCAGGGCTGTTTGAGAGAGACCATCTTCATCCTACGCCTCCTACGGATTGATAAACCTTAGGTCATCCACTTGAGGGAAATTTGCTATTGCCCTACAAACCTGTGCACTTGCAGGCCCAACAACGTCTACAAGAAGAAGGTTGTATAGTAGACATCAAGCTCTTTTCTGGCGTCGTTGCCGGGGAGGCTAGGTAAACGGTACTCACACCCCGTCAACTAAGCTCTTTTCTGGCGCCGTTGCCGGGGAGGTGAGTGCTTGAAGGTATATCTTTAGATCTTGCAATTGAATCTTTTTGTTTCTTGTTTTATCACTAGTTTAGTTTATAAAAGAAAACTACAAAAAAAAGATGGACTTAAGTTTGTCTCATACGCTTCGTCTTTTTAATATCTTTCGTGAGTATGATGGAAAGGAAAATTTTGCTCAAGTGCTAGAGGAAGAATGCATTAGAATGTTTGGTACTAGATCTTTGTATGATGAGCATGATTGCAATGTTGTTAGTATGAATTCCTTGAATATCCATGATGCTAATGATATGCAAAGCCACAAGCTTGGGGAAGCTATGTTTGATGAAGATGATATTTTGTGTCCCCCAAGTTTTGATGAGAATATTTATTATGATGAAAGCATGCCTCCTATTTATGATGATTATATTGATGAAAGTGATCCCACTATTTTGGAGGATGTTGAATCTTATTGTGATGAATATGAAAGTGGATTTGGAAGAGTGTCAACTATATTTAGTGATGATTCCACTATTTCGGAAGAGGTTCCAATTGATTATGAGAACAAAGTTGCTATCTATGAAGATTATTGTGATGACCTGTATGCTATTAAGAATAATGATAACCATGAAACTTTTCATCATGATTTTAGTTTTCAATTGGATTATGCTTCACATGATAGTTATTTTGTAGAGTTTGCTCCCACTACTTTTGATGAGAATAAATTTGCTTATGAGGACAGTAGTAAATTTTCTATGCTTGTAGATCATGAAAAGAATGCTCTAGGTGCTGGTTATATTGTTGAATTCATTCTTGATGATACTAAAAATTATTATGAGATAGGAACATATGCTTGTAGGAATTGCAATAATATCAAGTTTCCTCTCTATATGTTGAAATTTTTGAAGCTATGCTTGTTGTACCTTCCTATGCTAGTTGATTATTGTTCCCATAAGTTGTTTGCTCACAAAATCCCTATGCATAGGAAGTGGGTTAGGATTAAATGTGTTAGTCATATTCTTCATGATGCTCTCTTTATGTTTCAATTCTTATCTTTTATGTGAGCATCATGGTCATCATCATGCCTAGCTAGAAAGGCATTAAAGAAAAGCGCTTATTGGGAGACAACCCAATATTTACCCTTATTGTTTTTGTGTGTTCACATGATTATGCTACTGTAGTAATCATGTTTTATATCTTTTGTTTCAATAAAGTGCCAAGTAGAACCTTTGGGGAGACTTGGGTGAAGTCTTTATGATCTTGCTGTGAAAAACAGAAACTTTAGCGCTACGAGATTAGCTGCCATTTTTTACTGGAGAGTGCTTTTAGGTTGATTCTTTTTGAAGATGATTAATAGACAGATTCCTCAGGTCCAGAAATTTATTTCCTAATTTGTTTGGTTACAGAAGTGTACGTTTGATACAGATTACTCCAGACTGTTCTGTTTTTGACAGATTCTATTTTCATTGTGTTGTTTGCTTATTTTGATGAATCTATGGCTAGGATGTAAGGGTATGAACCATAGATAAGTTGTAATACAGTAGGTTTAACACCAATATAAATAAAGAATGAGTTCATTACAGTACCTAAGTGGTGATTTATTTTCATATACTAACGGAGCTTACGAGTTTTGTTTTGAGTTTCGTGTTGTGAAGTTTTCAAGTTTTGGGTAAGGATTCGATGGACTATGGAATAAGGAGTGGCAAGAGCCTAAGATTAGGGATGCCCAAGGAACCCCAAGGTAATATTCAAGGACAACCAAGCGACTAAGCTTGGGGATGCCCCGGATGGCATCCCCTCTTTCGTATTCGTTCATCGGTAACCTTACTTGGAGCTATATTTTTATTCGCCACATGATATGTGTTTTTCTTGGAGCGTCATTTTATTTTGTTAGTATTTGCTTGCAGTTATTTAGAATAATGTTTTTCGTCTTTAGTTTCAATAAAAATGTCAAGGATAGCCTTTACCATGCTTATTTTGCAATTATACATGTTGCTGTTTGAAAACAGAAAGTTTACCGCTGTTGCAAAAATTCCCTAGAAAAGTCAGAGAGTGATATAATGTTGAATCTTTTTTCATATTGAGCTCTGATAAATCTTATACAGTGTAGTATCTTTCTCATAATTTTTTGAGTTAGGGAAGTATGATGAATCTTGCATTCTTTACAGACTGTACTGTTTTGGCAGATTGCTGTTATGGTTGCATTGTTTGTATATGTTTGCTTGTTTAATGATTCTATTTGAGGATAGGAGTATTAAATATGCGTAGACATTTAGTATGCAATGTTGAATAATAATTTTAGTAATTTGTTACAGTAGAAAATGATAAGGTTTTGCATTGGTTTATACTAACCTATCTCACGAGTTCTTGTTGAGTTTGGTGTGGATGAAGCTTTTGATAAAAAGAGAAACCATGATATGAGAGGAATTAAGGAGACAAAAAATCTTAAGTTTGGGGATTCCCAAGGCACCCCAAGATAATATTTCAAGAAGTCTCAAGCATCTAAGCTTGGGGATGCCCCGGTAGGCATCCCACCTTTCTTCTTCAACAACTATCGGTTAGTATCGGTTGAGCCTAAGTTTTCGCTTCTTCACATGAGTTGTGCTATCCTTGCAATGTCATTTTATTTTGTTTTTCTTTCTTCTTGAATACAATACCAAGATCTAAAATTCTTAAATGAGAGAGAGTCTTCACATAGTTGCATAATTATTTAGCTACTCATTGATCTTCACTTATACCTTGTTGGAGTAGTTTGTCGTTTGCTCTAGTGCTTCACTTAAATCTTTTTAGAGCACGGCGATGGTTTTATTTTGTAGAAATTAATGAACTATCATGCTTCACTTATATTATTATGAGAGTCTTAAACAGTATGGTAATTTGAATGAAAACTATCTTAGAAGTGAATTATTGGATTCTATGGTCAACTTGTTACTTGATAATTGTTTTGAGATAGGGAGGTAGTGATATTAAAGTCATGCTAGTTAGGTGATTATGAATTTAAAAAATGCTTGTGTTGAAGTTAGCAAGTCCCGTAGCATGCACATATGGTGAAAGTTGTGTAACAAATTTGAAGCATGAAGTGTACCTGGCTTGTGCATCCTTATGAGTGGCGGTCGGGAACGAGCGATGGTCTTTTCCTACCAATCTACCCCCCCCCCTAGGAGCATGTGCGTAGTGCTTGGTTTTTGATGACTTCTAAATTTTTGCAATAAGTATATGAGTTCTTTTGACTAATGTTGAGTCCATGGACAATATGCACTTTTACCTTTCCACCATTGCTGGCCTCTTCGGTACCGTGCATTTCCCTTTCTCACCTTGAGAGTTGGTGCAAACTTCGTCGGTGCATCCAAACCCCGTGATATGATACGCTCTATCACACATAAACCTCCTTATATCTTCCTCAAAACATCCACCATACCTACCTATTATGGCATTACCATAGCCATTCCGAGATATATTGCCATGCAACTTTCCACTGTTCCGTTTATCATCATCATGACATACATTACTTTTGTCATATTGCCATTGCATGATCATGTAGTTGACATCGTATTTGTGGCAAAGCCACCATGCATAATTTTTATACATGTCACTCTTGATTCATTGCACCATCCCGGTACACCACCGGAGGCATTCATATAGAGTCTAGCTTCGAGTTGTAATTGATATGTTGTAATCAATAGAAGTGTGATGATCATCATTATTAGAGCATTGCCCAAAAAGAAAAAAAAGAAAGGCCAAAAAAAGGCCAAAAGAAAAAAAAAGAAAAAAAGAGAACAAAAGAAAAAAAAGGAAAATAAATAAATAAAAGGGCAATGCTACTATCTCTTTTTCCACACTCGTGCTTCAAAGTAGCACCATGTTTTCATGTAGAGAGTCTCATGTGTTGTCACTTTCATATACTAGTGGGAATTTTTCATTATAGAACTTGGCTTGTATATTCCTACAATGGGCTTCCTCAAATGCCCTAGGTCTTCATGAGCAAGCAAGTTGGATGCACACCCACTAGTTTTATTTTGTTGAGATTTCATTCATTTATAGCTCTAGTGCATCTGTTGCATGGCAATCCCTACTCCTCATGTTGACATCAATTGATGGGCATCTCCATAGCCCGTTGATTATCCTCGTCAATGTGAGACTTTCTCCTTTTTGTCTTCTCCACACAACCCCCAATCATTATTCTATTCCACCCATAGTGCTATATCCATGGCTTGTGCTCATGTATTGCGTGAAGGTTGAAAAAGTTTGAGATTATTTAAGTACGAAACAATGGCTTGGCTTGTCATCGGGGGTATAGAAGTTGGGAACATCTTTGTGTGATGAAAATGAAGCATAGCCTAACTATATGATTTTGTAGGGATGAACTTTCTTTAGCCTTGTTATTTTGAGAAGACATGATTACTTTTATTAGTATGCTTGAAGTATTACAATTTCTTTTGTCAATATGAACTTTTATTTTCAATAACTTGGATCTGAACATTCATGTCACAATAAAGAGAAATTACATTGAGAAATATGCTAGGATAATCATTTGCCTACTCGAGGACGAGCAGGAATTAAGCTTGGGGATGCTTGATACGTCTCCAATGTATCTATAATTTTTTATTGTTCCATGCTATTGTATTATTTTGTTTGAATGATTATGGGCCTTATTATACACTTTTATATTACTTTTGGGACTAACCTATTAACCGGAGGCCCAGCCCATATTGTTGTTTTATTGCCTGCTTCAGTATTTCGAAGAAAAAGAATATCAAACAGAGTCCAAACGGAATGAAACCTTCGGCAGCGTTATTTTTTGGAAGAATATCACCCAGGAGACTTAAAGTTTACATCAGAAGAGCCTCAAGGAGGCCATGAGATAGGAGGGCACCCCCCTACTGGGCGCGCCCCCCTATCTCATGGGCCCCTCGAACACCTCCCGACCGACTTCTTTCGCCTATATAGGCCTACGTACCCTAAAAACATCAAATATCAAGATAGATCAGGAGTTCCGCCGCCGCAAGCCTCTGTAGCCACCAAAAACCTCTCGGGAACCCTTCCCGGCACCCTGCTAGAGGGGGGGGTCCTTCACTGGTGGCCATCTTCATCATCCCGATGCTATCCATGATGAGGAGGGAGTAGTTCACCCTCGAGGCTGAGGGTATGTACCAGTAGCTATGTGTTTGATCTCTCTCTCTCTCTCGTGTTCCCTCTATGGCACGATCTTGATGTATCTCGAGCTTTGCTATTGTAGTTGGATCTTATGATGTTTCTCCCCCTCTACTCTCTTGTGATGAATTGAGTTTCCCCTTTGAAGTTATCTTATCGGATTGAGTCTTTTATGAGAACACTTGATGTATGTCTTGCCGTGCTTATCTGTGGTGACAATGTGATATCATGTGCCACTTGATGTATGTTTTGGTGACCAACTTGCGGGTTCCACCCATGAACCTATGCATAGGGGTTGGCAAACGTTCTTGACTCTCCGGTAGGAACTTTGGGCCACTCTTTAAATTACTTTGTGTTGGTTGAATAGACGAATCTGAGATTGTGTGATGCTTATCGTATAATCATGCCCACGGATACTTGAGGTGACAATGGAGTATCTAGGTGACATTAGGGTTTTGGTTGATTTGTGTCTTAAGGTGTTATTCTAGTACGAACTCTTGAATAGATTGATCCGAAAGAATAACTTTGAGGTGGTTTCGTACCCTACCATAATATCTTCGTTTGTTCTCTGCTATTAGTGGCTTTGGAGTGACTCTTTGTTGCATGTTGGGGGATTGTTATAGGATCTATCTGTGTTATTGTTGTTGAGAGAACTTGCACTAGTGAAAGTATGAACCCTAGGCCTATTTCCTACCATTGCAATACCGTTTACGCTCACTTTTATCATTAGTTACCTTGCTGTTTTTATAATTTCAGATTACAAATACCTTTATCTACCATCTATTTTGCACTTGTATCACCATCTCTTCGCCGAACTAGTGCACCTATACAATTTGCCATTGTATTGGGTGTGTTGGGGACACAAGAGACTCTTTGTTATTTGGTTGCATGATTGTTTGAGAGAGACCATCTTCATCCTACGCCTCCTACGGATTGATAAACCTTAGGTCATCCACTTGAGGGAAATTTTCTATTGTCCTACAAACCTGTGCACTTGCAGGCCCAACAACGTCTACAAGAAGAAGGTTGTGTAGTAGACATCACCGCCTTGAGTTGCGACACAGTCATGTCCCTTGCTCTGGCCCTCAGCTCCAACTAGACCGGTCGATGTCGTCCTTGTGCCTCGCCACCAGCGGACGGAGGTAGAGAACGAGCAGCAGCTTTGCTTCTCTGTACATCGGCAGCCACGACACCGTCCAGTCCATGAACCTCTCAAGGACCATCATCGTCGCTACCAGAACCCTACAGCATTACAAACAAAGGTTCAAAAACTTAAGATTCTTCAGAAGAATGGCACGAAAAAAAATGCGGTACATGTAGATGCCAGTGTGCAACATTTTTTTTCCAGAGATTCTTATTTAAGTCGTAATGCACAATTGAAGCTATAAGCTATTTCCTAGTAGTGAAAAGTGCAGAGAATAGTTATATAAGAACGCATATAGATTTGACAAGTGCACTGTCAGGACCCCTACTCAATGGCACACCGATCTAGCATGTAACACCTCATATCACTTTGCGGCCTCACGCACGGTATTCCCACGGGTGTCGCCTTACCAGGCCCGGGACCGTTTGCGCCTTTTGGCACACGTATATGATAGTGTCGCTAGCATCCATATGACAAGGAGTCCTGGCTGACATGGCTAGTCATGAACCCAAAGTGGCAAACTTACAGGAACAGGCATACATGACCCAACAACGAACGTGTCGGTCATCAGCGAGTGAATCCGGGCTGTAACAACTGGGCTAGCAGGACTCCGGTAAACCGGGCTGTAGCAGGCTAACAGGACTCCGATAGACACCGCGTGACATTTCCCCGAAGGGACAGACACATGAACGAAGAAGGACACATGCCGGCCAGCCTAAGTGTTCCGGAGCAGTAGCAAGCTACCATGGCTCAGTGGGAGCACTAGGAGACATTTCCCAGTAAGAGATGCTACCAAGGATAAACAACTAGATAGTCAGATCCCACACATACCAAGCATTTCAATAACATACACACAATATGCTCGATATGTGCAAATACAACATGGCATCACAACATGACTCTACAACTCAAGTATTTTATTCAATAGGCTCCGAGGAGCGAAATATTACAAGCATGAGTCTCATGACCCAACATTCAGAGCAAACAAGTCAAGCACAAGAGGAAGCTTAACATGTCTGAGTACAGACATCTACAAAAGAAAAAGGCTGAGAAGCCTGACTATCTACCAGATCCTGCAGAGGGCACAAGATCGTAGCTGAGGTAACAAGCTAAACGTCGAAGTCCACGCGGAACTACTAGTGAGACGGAAGTCTCTGCAAAAACGTAAAATAGGCAAACATGAGTACAAATGTACCCAGCAAGACTTACATCAGAACTAACTACATATGCATCATTATCAACAAAGGGGATGGTGGGGTTTAACTGCAGCAAGCCGGCTTTGACTCGGTGGCTATCCTGACCTACGACTGCAAGTAACTCTTTTGAGGTGGCGCACACGAGTCCACATATTCACCATATCAATACACCACTATGGATCCACTCCCGTCTCCCTACGAGAACGCCATTCATAGCACTCACGCTTATCTTGCGCATTTTAGGGTATCCACTTTCACTTGTCTATGAAGTGTACACGCAACCTAGAAGTCCTTTACCACGGACACGGCTATTCGAATAGATCATATTAACCCTGCAGGGGTGTACTTCTTCACACACGCTCTCACCACTTACCGCCGTTTACACGACATGTACTCGGCAACCTTCAAGCGGAAGCCCAGCGAGTGTGTCGGCCACGACCTGACTAACCACACAAGTCTCTCGTCCAGGTTTATCGCCTATTCGGGTTCCATCCGCAAGGAGATCCGGCCGGGGTGTCGCTCACGGCCCCAAACGATGTGTGCAGGGTTCCCAAGCCCACCATCCGGGTGCCACTTGGTACACCGAGCCACTGTGCCTAGTCGTTCCCAAGCCCACCTATACCGGGCGCCACTTGGTAGACTACTGACACTACCTACAAACACCAGAAACTAGTTGCAACTCCTGGACAGAGATCAGGTTGATTAATAAGTCGAGAGGGGCCGAGTTACCGGAACCCAATGTGTGGTAGTAGCTGTTCATGGATCACAAACACAGAACTCAGTTCCTAAGGACGGCTTCAATGAGACAACCCACCATGTACTCCTACATGGCCTCTCACCGCTACCTTTACCAAATCGTGTTCACACACTTAGCTCTCAACAGTAGGACATGTTCACACACCTCCAATTCATCCCCGATGAATCAGACCTGACACAACTCTAAGCAATAGCAGACATGACAAACAAGCATGAATGAGTAGGCACATCAGGGCTCAAACAACTCCTACTCATGCTAGTGGGTTTCATCTATTTACTGTGGCAATGATAGGTCATGCAAAGGATAAAGGGGTTCAGCTACCGCAGCAAGTAACAGATGAATCGTTGTTGTACTAATGAAGTAAAAGAGAGCAGGAGCGACAGAGTAGGATTGTATCGGAATGAACAAGGGGGTTTTGCTTGCCTGGCACTTCTGAAGAAGATATAGCTCTTCATCGGTGTCATCGAACTCATTGTCAGAACCACGTCTATCGAGAGGGGACAAGCACCGACAAACAAAGAAGAAACACAATCAATGCAATGCAACAATATGATGCATGAATATGACATGGCAATATGCTGTGGTTTCTGCTAATGCAACTAAAACCAGATTAAATGAAGTTGGTTTGAATCCAAGATTCAAATTCAAACTCCACATGTGGTTATTTAAATGACATTTAATTGAATTGTCCTAAACAGTAGTCATAAGTTGTTCTATCATGCATGAAAATGGTATAGATGGATAGATTGGATTTTTCTGATCATTTTTCATATATAAATTATTTCATTCTGAGTTACGGTTGAATTTATATGATTTTTAGAAGTTTTAACCATTTTCTGGAATTTCCTAAAAAGAATAAATCCAGAAAATGATTAACTGCATCAGCACTACGTCACTGTGACGTCAGCGGTCAACAACGCCAGCTAGGTCAAACCTGACGACTGGGACCCATGGGTCAGTGTAATAGGGCTGGTTAGGGTGGATGACAGGTAGGACCAGGTCAACGCTGACTGGGAGGTCAACCCTGACAGTCGGGGCCCACTTTACTTAATCTAATCCTAAACAAAAGTAAATCTTATACTTAATTATTGTGGTGGGGTCTAATGTTAGTGTCTGTGGGTGGTTTAGCTGACGGTGATTAGCGCTAAATACGCTGCCACGTCGGCACGCCGGAGTTTGGCCGGCGGCGACCTCAAGCCGTGGCGGAGGCGCACTGGAGTGGCTCGGGTTTTGCCCACGGTCGACCAAATCGACCGTGGTTTGGTCCTATGCGTAGCTGGGGCTAGCGTGCATCCAGCAGGGCAAGCGGGAAGAGCTGGGGTGGCCGGAGGCGACGGCAGCTACGATGACGGCGGTGGCCGGAGTTCGGGCGTCGAGCGTTTCAACGTTGCAGTGCACTAGGGGAGGCGCTGGTGTGTTCGGCATGCTCCTGGTGAGGTGTGGAGCACTGTGGTGTGCCCGGCTTCGAGCAACTGTGGCTCTGGCCACGACGGCGACGTGCGGTGGTAGCGGCGAGCGCGGTCGAGCTCGATGCGGTCGCTGTGGTGCTCGAGAGCGAGAACGGGAAGGGGGAGGAGTAAGAGGAGCTCACGGGGAGTGCAGGGGGCGTCGAAACGGGCTCGGGGAGGGCTTGGAGCAGACGGCGCGGCCGTGGCGATCTCGGTGTCCGAGGAGGAAGAAGGCGAGGTAGCCGGAGATGCAGGGTGGCAGGCGTCGTGTGGCTCTGCGTAGGCGACGAGGATGACGCTGCGGTTCTTCCGGGCGGTTCGGCGAGGCGAGGGGAGCACGAAGGTTGCGTCTACGGCGAGCGGAGACGACGAGCTCCGCTCGGACAAAGAGGGAGAGAGAGCAGAGGAGAGGATGGGGATGAGAGAGTGAGCGAGGGGGTTCCAGAGGGGTAGCGTGGCGTCGTCTGGAGTCGTCCCCGGCGTCGGCAGAAGCAGGAGGTGGCTGCGTTCGGTTGCGCGCTCGCCACGCACCTGCTTCTCCTTCTGGCAGAAGGTTGAAGAAGCAGGCGGTGCTGGCTCGGCTGGGCCCGCCAACTGGGCCGCCAGGTGGCCTGGCCAGGTGGGCTGCATAGCAGGTAGGTCCAGGTAACTTTCTCTCCCTTTTATTTTCATTTTCTATTTTCTGTAATTGTGTTTGGCTTTATTAAAAATGCCATGGCATTTCCAAAAATCATGAAACTTCTCAATGTCACTGTTTGGAATATTTCCAACAGCAAACATTTCAGTTTGTGATTATTTGAGCATTTAATTATTATTTAGCAATTAAATGCCCAGATGCAAATACCGTAAGATTTAATTCAAAAATCCAGAATGGCCTAGAAAAATGTGCACCATTTTTGGGAGAGGTTCTAGACCAATCCAAAAATAATGAACTTTTCTGAAGAGCATTTTGGGTTCATTGAGAATATTTTTATTTGAACCTAGTTGATTTGATCTGGTGCTAGGGATTGAGCAATCCCCATTTCAGCTTAAAAAAATTTTAAACATGATGCACACATGAAGGGCTAGTCTAGTGCATACTAGAACTAGGGATGTGACAACTCACCCCCACTAAACAAGAATCTCGTCCCGAGATTCAAGCGTAGGGTAAGATGAAGGGGGAACGCAAACTAACACAATCTTCACGATCCAGGTTGCACTTCATAGGGGCGTTGATTCAATCACCATCTTTGACTCGATGTCTTCCTCTAAGAACTCCAACTAGCATGACAAGAAGAGGAAAGGAAAACTCTAGAAGAATTGATCTTCTCGAAGACCGAACAACTCAGGATCAACTCATGGGATGAGACATAGCAGCATCTCCCGAGCTAAGACACGAAGCATACATCTAGAGGGATGGAGTGGAACAGATGACGAGGGTTCACTAGGTAGACAACAATTCCACACTTAAGAAGGTGGTAAACAATTGTCAACGTAGCGAGGAGTTGAGTTGCCATGATACCATAACGGGGCACCTTAGGGAAGGTGACTTGTAGAAATATGCCCTTAAGTGGCAAAAAGAATTACCTTTGATTCAGATATCATTGAAACTCTTTATACCAGCCTAAGGCAATTCTCAAGAGATCGTTCGGAGGGGTTCGGTAGAATGACATACCCGAATTAGAATGGATGATGTGGATTACGTTGTTGAAAACAACACAAGGAATGATTTTGCTTGCACGTGCTCTCAAGAACTTGAGCAATCCCATAATCATCATAGTTCTACCAACATCTATGAAAAGAATTTTAATACAACTACATACTACCATGATGAATAACGATGGAGGATGCAGATGGAAAGGAAGACAACACTTTCTCAGATTTCACCCTACCAATGCCAGGGAAACAAAATCTGGATGATCGACCGAGAGACATTTAGCACTCCACTTCTAATGTTCTCCTTGATGTGCTAGCGTAACCCATTCATAGATATGGTTTGATATCTAGAACATCAAGTAAAATGTCGGACTTCAGGAGCATAAGAATCCATAAGGGACAACTAGGGAGTAAATCCTATGAAATCCTTATGGGTAGTGACCAAATGGCTTAATCAAGATACTACAATAATAGTACTTCCAGCTAGGTGCGTCCACTTCACTGGAACCTATATCATAGTTCTTGTAAGAAGTTCCAACCGTCATACCTGCCTGAGATTCATATCTGGTTGGTAACAGGATAATTCAGACAGCATGTTTGGAAAAGAAAGTTTGCAACAAAAATCGACGAGATGATGTTGCGAGATTCTCAGGAAATAAACTACGATAGCAAGCTCCAAAACATGAGCTGGTTCTGCTACAAACCTGTGAACATGCCGTCCAAGACAAGCATGACCACGTAGTAGTCTTATAGTAAAACACTACCGAGTTTAGGTGGGGAACCATCATTGAAATAACGAAGTCATGTGCATGTCCTTCTGGGCCCTTCGGGAATAGCATTTGAACTTGTTATCCCTGAACAGATCAATCAATGGCTTGGTGTGCTAGGGACACATATAGAATGAAGGTTGCAAGTCTCCAAACAACAGAATACTTCACACGTATGCATGACTGATTGGGGTGATTCCAAAGGAGGCAAAACAAACTTTCTCGAATTCACGGCGGCAACTTGCACCAAGTACACGTGAATCAGAGGTAGTCACTTCTTTCATCCAAACATATGCTTCATGAACGAAACTCGAAGTAATGCTTACACAAATTTCCAACACTAGCTTGATGTTCGACAAAATCATGGAGAAGAAGGATGTTGTCAATGGGCTCAACAACAATTTATCGAAATTTCCATAAAATGGAATTCCATGACTAGGTGAACAACGTGATAGCATTGGTTAGACCAAAATATGTAATGGTGTATGCTCGAGAGTTCAACCACGAATAAGACAACATTACAAGCATCGTTGGTTCTGACTTGATTTGAGGATATCCCACACCCAAATCAAAGGTTGGACAAGATTATAGGTCCATTAACTGATCACGAGGGTCAGTCGATGAAAATATCAACTTTCTTCAACACACACATACAAAGGATATCCCTTTGAAATGAACTAAGTCAGGTAAGCTTTTATCCTCCAACTCTCCAAGTTGTTGTTTAGCTTAACCAACTGGCTCAGGGTATCCAACACGGATTCTTGGAGAAAGGGTGGTTTCGAAAACCAACTTGGTCACGAGCTCAACATAGCGGTCGGGTGCCAACCTGGTGATACTTCCGAGAAGATAATTGGAAAATCACGAACCACTGATATATTATTAAGCTCGGGAACAATCTTGCTTCTAAGGGTAAGACGAAATGATCAAATAAGCAAGGGATTGGCATAGCCCTAACTCATTGCACCGGAAGTAAGGACTAGGTAGCACGATCAATCTTAGAATGATGATTCCATAACCAACACACTAAGAATGAGATTATCGTCCATTAATCACTATGCAACATGGTTGCTAGGAATATGGATTTCACACATCACGATTCACTTGCAGCACTCCGGTTGCGACAACACAGAACCGAGGAATGAATAATGATGGCGAGAAGTATCACTACGTCAAGAATCCATAAGAGAAGGTGCAATCCTCATGACATTCCTGACATAAAGTGGGTAATACTTCAGGTAGAACAGAATCAATAGCTGGATTGGCATTTTGATCTGCGGAATACAACTACTTTGACCCAATCCTGGATATGGAAGAGGTACTGGAGTTTGTTTCTCCTAATCATTCCGGAGTAGAATGGCTCGACGGACCACAAGAGTAATAGGCATTGATAACACGAATGCATAATCACTCCTGACTATCAATTGATAGACAAGGGCCAGAAAACAACTAAAGAGGGACAACTCAAAAGAACATATGATTTTCTGAGTTGTGGATGCATAGATTAGCATGTCGAACAAGTTCAACATGTTTCTTCCGGATAACCCATGCAGAAAGGTAGAACTGGCAGAGTCACAACATGGAATCAAGAACTCATCAAGAGCACTCTGGTTGTGATCTTTTGGTTCAAAAGAACTTCTGCCATAGGCAGTTCATGGTATTTGGAAGAAGGAAATACCACAGACCTCGAGGACTATCGCAAAGGTTACTAATATCCTAAAGGAACTAGCAAACACTATCAACATGAAGTAAGTAGGGTGAATCTCGGGTTCAAAACCCAGAAGTGGGATGCCTACTAACTAAGTGGCATCATGGGATGCTTTCGGGAATGATGGCCAGAGTCATCACACTGGGATCACAAAACATGGCTAGACTACTAGATGATCCCCTGAGAGACCTAGGGTCATAATAATAACTCCAACATAAATGTCGAGGCAATAGAGTACCTCAACTCATCGTCTAGTGTGGTTAACCTGGCCAGAGAGGACATCGGGAACGGGAAGAAGGAATTTGCAAATGCATCGGACTGTTTAGAAACCTGGGATGACTCGGACAGCATAACGGCTGTAAATGCTCAAAAGGTTTGAGACATCCTGCAAAAATGGTGGCATAACCACTCAGAAGCACAATAAGAAGGTTCCGAGACCAACTATGAACACACAGAGGTAGTAGGAACTGAACTGAGGTCTAAATCCATCAATCCTAAGAGTCTATGGATTAGTAACACGTGATCCTAATAGAAAGATGAGAAGCCTAGTTCCTTAACCCCGTAGAAAGATAAGATGACTCGGATCAGAAGGGCATAAGGTATAAGGAGTAAATAGAGCCTTACGTTCCATCCCACAATCAATTCCCCTACATATAACTAAAGCATTTCTAGACTCAAGTTCGACCAATTTGGCTTGGTAATCCTACAGGCAGTCAAGCTCTGATACCAAAACTGCCAGGACCCCGACTCAATGGCACACCGATCTAGCATGTAACACCTCATATCACTTTGCGGCCTCACACACGGTATTCCCACAGGTGTCGCCTTACCTGGCCCGGGACCGTTTGCGCCTTTTGGCTCACGTATATGATAGTGCCGCTAGCATCCATATGACAAGAACCCGGGCTGACATGGCTAGTCGTGAACCCAAAGTGGCACTAACTTACAGGAATAGGCATACATGACCCAACAACGAACATGTCGGTCATCAGCGAGTGAATCCGGGCTGTAGCAACTGGGCTAGCAGGACTCCGGTAAACCGGGCTGTAGTAGGCTAATAGGACTCCGATAGACACCGCGTGACATTTCCCCGAAGGGACAGCCACAGGAACGAAGAAGGACACATGCCGGCCAGCCTAAGTGTTCCGGAGCAGTAGCAAGCTACCATGGCTCAGTGGAAGCACTAGGAGACATTTCCCGGTAAGAGAGGCTACCAAGGATAAACAACTAGATAGTCAGATCCCACACATACCAAGCATTTCAATAACATACACACAATATGCTCGATATGTGCAAATACAACATGGCATCACAACATCACTCTACAACTCAAGTATTTATTCAATAGGCTCCGAGGAGCGAGATATTACAAACATGAGTCTCATGACCCAACATTCAGAGCATACAAGTCAAAGCACAAGAGGAAGCTTAACATGTCTGAGTACAGACATCTACAAATGAAAAAGGCTGAGAAGCCTGACTATCTACCAGATCCTGCCGAGGGCACAAGATCGTAGCTGAGGTAACAAGCTAAACGTCGAAGTCCACGCGGAACTACTAGTGAGACTGGAAGTCTCTCTGCAAAAACGTAAAATAGGCAAACGTGAGTACAAATGTACCCAGCAAGACTTACATCAGAACTAACTACATATGCATCATTATCAACAAAGGGGTGGTGGGGTTTAACTGCAGCAAGCCAGCTTTGACTCGGTGGCTATCCTGAACTACGACTGCAAGTAACTCTTTTGAGGTGGCGCACACGAGTCCACATATTCACCATATCAATACACCACTATGGATCCGCTCCCGTCTCCCTACGAGAACGCCATCCATAGCACTCACGCTTATCTTGCGTATTTTAGAGTATCCACTTTCACTTGTCTATGAACTGTACAGGCAACCCAGAAGTCCTTTACCACGGACACGGCTATTCGAGTAGATCATATTAACCCTGTAGGGGTGTATTTCTTCACACACGCTCTCACCACTTACCGTCGTTTACACGACATGTACTCGGCAACCTTCAAGTGGAAGCCCAGCGAGGGTGTCGGCCACGACCTGACTAACCACACAAGTCTCTCGTCCAGGTTTATCGCCTATTCGGATTCCATCCGCAAGGAGATCCGGCCGGGGTGTCGCTCACGGCCCCAAACGATGTGTGCAGGGTTCCGAAGCCCACCATCCGGGTGCCACTTGGTACATCGGGCCACTGTGCCTAGTCTTTCCCAAGCCCACCTGTACCGGGTGCCACTTGGTAGACTACTAACACTACCTACAAACACCAGAAACTAGTTGCAACTCTTGGACAGAGATCAGGTTGATTAATAAGTCGAGAGCGGCCGGGTTACCGGAACCCAATGTGTGGTAGTAGCTATTCATGGATCACAAACACAGAACTCAGTTCCTAAGGATGGCTTCAATGAGACAACCCACCATGTACTCCTACATGGCCTCTCACCGCTACCTTTACCAAATCATGTTCACACACTTAGCTCTCAACAGTAGGACATGTTCACACACCTCCAATTCATCCCCGATGAATCAGACCTGACACAACTCTAAGCAATAGCAGGCATGAGAAACAAGCATGAATGAGTAGGAACACCAGGGCTCAAACAACTCCTACTCATGCTAGTGGGTTTCATCTATTTACTGTGGCAATGATAGGTCATGCAGAGGATAAAGGGGTTCAGCTACCACGGCAAGTAACAGATGAATCGTTGTTGTCCTAATGCAGTAAAAGAGAGTAGGAGCAAGAGAGTAGGATTGTATTGGAATGAACAAGGGGGTTTTGCTTGCCTGGCACTTCTGAAGAAGATATAGCTCTTCATCGGTGTCATCGAACTCATCGTCGGAACCACGTCTATCGAGAGGGGACAAGCACCGACAAACAAAGAAGAAACACAATCAATGCAATGCAACAATATGATGCGTGAATGTGACATGGCAATATGCTGTGGTTTGTGCTAATGCAACTAAAACCAGATTAAATGAAGTTGGTTTGAATCCAAGATTCAAATTCAAACTCCACATGTGGTTATTTAAATGACATTTAATTGAATTGTCCTAAACAGTAGTCATAAGTTGTTCTATCATGCATGAAAATGGTACAAATGGATATATTGGATTTTTCTGATCATTCTTCATATATAAATTATTTCATTCTGAGTTACGGTTGAATTTATATGATTTTTAGAAGTTTTGACCATTTTTTGGAATTTCCTAAAAAGAATAAATCCAGAAAATGATTAACTGCGTCAGCACTACGTCACTCTGACGTCAGCGGTCAACAACACCAGCTAGGTCAAACCTGACGACTGGGACCCACGGGTCAGTGTAACAGGGCTGGTTTGGGTGGATGACAGGTGGGACCAGGTCAACGCTGACTGGGAGGTCAACCCTGACAGTCGGGGCCCACTTTACTTAATCTAATCCTAAATAGAAGTAAATCTTATACTTAATTATTGTGGTGGGGTCTACTGTCAGTGTCTATGGGTGGTTTAGCTGACGGTGATTAGCGCTAAGTACGCTGCCACGTCGGCACGCTGGAGTTTGGCCGGCGGCGACCTCAAGTCGCGGCAGAGGCGCACTGGAGTGGCTTGGGTTTTGCCCACGGTCGACCAAATCGACCGTGGTTTGGTCCTATGCGTAGCTGGGGCTAGCGTGCATCCAGCAGGGCAAGCGGGAAGAGCTGGGGTGGCCAGAGGCGACGGCAGCTACAATGACGGCGGCGACCGGAATTCGGGCGTCGAGCGTTTCGACGTTGCAGTGCACTAGGGGAGGCGCTGGTGTGTTCGGCATGCTCCTATTGAGGTGTGGAGCACTGTGGTGTGCCCGGCTTCGAGCCACTGTGGCTCTGGCCACAACGGCGACGTGCGGTGGCGGCGGCGAGCGCGGTCGAGCTCGGTGCGGTCGCTGTGGTGCTCGAGAGCGAGAACGGGAAGGGGGAGGATGAAGAGGAGCTCACGGGGAGTGCAAGGGGCGTCAAAACGGGCTCGGGGAGGGCTCGGAGCAGACGGCGCGGCCGTGACGATCTCGGCGTCCGATGAGGAAGAAGGCGAGGTAGCCGGCAATGCAGGGTGGCACGCGTCGCGTGGCTCTGCGTAGACGACAAGGATGACGCTGCGGTTCTTCAGGGCGGTTCGGCGAGGCGAGGGGAGCATGGAAGCTGCGTCTACAGCGAGCGGCGGCGACGAGCTCCGCTCGGGCAGAGAGGGAGAGAGAGCAGAGGAGAGGATGGGGACGAGAGAGCAAGTGAGGGGGTTCCAGAGAGGTAGCGTGGCGTCGTCTGGAGTCGTCCCGGGCGTCGGCAGAAGCAGGAGGTGGCTGCGTTCGATTGCGCGCTCGCCACGCACCTGCTTCTCCTTCTGGCAGAAGGTTGAAGAAGCAGGCAGCACTGGCTGGGCTGGGCCAGCCAACTGGGCCGCCTGGTGGCCTGGCCAGGTTGGCTGCACAGCAGGTAGGTCCAGGTAACTTTCTCTCCCTTTTATTTTCATTTTCTATTTTCTGTAATTGTGTTTGGCTTTATTAAAAATGCCAGGGCATTTCCAAAAATCATGAAACTGCTCAATGTCACTGTTTGGAATATTTCCAACAGCAAACATTTCAGTTTGTGATTATTTGAGCATTTAATTATTATTTAGCAATTAAATGCCCAAATGCAAATACCGTAAGATTTAATTCAAAAATCCAGAATGGCCTAGAAAAATGTGCACCATTTTTGGGAGAGGTTCTAGACCAATCAAAAAATAATGAATTTTTCTGAAGAGCATTTTGGGTTCATTGAGAATATTTTTATTTGAACCTAGTTGATTTGATCTGGTGCTAGGGTTTGAGCTATCCCCATTTCAACTTAAATAAAATTTAAACATGATGCACACATGAAGGGCTAGTCTAGTGCATACCAGAACTAGGGATGTGACATGCATAGAAAAACATAAAGCCCAAAAGAAACACAGAATCAGGTAAATCATGCAACCACATAATCAGGTTAACTTATATTTACTCAGAAATCAAATTACATCAAAATCAACATACTGGCATTGGTCCTCGACACAATGGGTGCGAAAGAGGCTGACTGAGATCATAAAAAATAATATAAGAAGGACCAAGACACTCATATTTCAGTCCAGACATATACGAGGACATATCATAAGGCACATACAAAGTAGCAATGAATAGATAAGACATGTTGGATCGGTTTTCCTCAGTTAAATATAGTAACTGTTATGGAAGCAATCATAGTGTACATTTTACACTAAAGCAATCATTTCTTTCAGTTTGAAACAGAGACACCAAAAAAGGAGGAAGTATCAGGCACACATTTACCTTGTCAGAAATCAGATACTCGGCATGCAAGCAATCTGAACAATTTCCTTATCAATGCCAAGTTCCTGCCCACCAAACTGGTTGCATGGGAAAGCAAAGATCTCAAAACCACGAAGTGCCGGCTCCAGCAGGTCCACCTCCGCGAAGCTCTCGGCCTGGTCCACCAAAGGGTGACTAGATTATTATCCACAATCTGCTGATCACTGCACTTGAGTCCAGTAGTCCACTATATGTATATATACTGCTTGTATCTGAGTTTGTATGTAGCCGATCACTGGCCATGCTACTTACTTGTTGAGGTCATCAAAACCTCAGTAAAAATCAATGTTGACGCTCCCACGCTCTAGCCGCACCGCTCCCAGCACGCTCGAGCCCGCCGGCGGCCACTCCGGCCCTGGCGTCCACAGCCCCTCCTCACCGGCTGCCATCCCGGCCCCGGCGCCCACCCCTCTGGTCCGTTAGCCCCTCCCCTTCCTCTCATGGCCACCCCCCTGACAGATCTGGGTGTCCCCGTGCCCTGCACTGGCGTGATTCCAGCCCAGCCGGATCCCCGGCATCCCCTCCCCCTGCCTCCTACGCCCGGATGCTGGCCCCCCCCTTCGCCGCCCTCCCCTCCCGCTGCCCGTTCCTGGCCCCGCTCTGAGATCCACCGCGTTTCTCCGGTGCACGAGCCTGCCGTCCCGCACACTGAGGCCGGCGAGGAGGCCGGGGGAGGGGATGTCGGCTGGACGATGGTGCGTGGCCGGGACCGTCGTCCCCGCCCTCGACCGCCGCGGCATGCCCGCGCTCACCCGCGCAGGCCCCCGGCCTCTCCGCGTTCTCCGCGTGCTCCGGAGTGCCTGAGACGCCTCAGCCCCAGCTCGGACCATCTGCGGTCTGAGTGCCGCCGGGATATTCGTTGTCGTCGTTGTCGTCACTACGGCCACATCGCTCGCCTTTGCACTACTCCTTGCTCTCCTCCACTATCCGGCTCCCCGCCGCCCAAGCGCCATCGCCCCTGCTCCCCTGGGTCGGCGGCGGCGAGCGTCGTCGGGCCGAACGCCCCCGCGCATCTCGTCGCATGCTCTGCTTCGCCCACCCCCGCGGCCTCAGCAGGCAGCTCCCCTCCCCCCTCCGCGGCCGGTGCTGCCCTGTCCCCCACCCCCTTGGCGTGTGTTCCCTCTTTGCCCTCGGCGCCACTCCCGGCGTCACGTTCGGCATCCCCCTTGTCCGGCCACCCCTCTCTACGCCCGGCGTCCGCGTTGTGCTACCTCCCCTGGAGCGTAGAGATGGATGAGGCTGAGCTCGCTCTGCAGTCCGCCCTTGTGGCCACTGTTGCGGGCAACCGCAGCGGCGTCTCCGTCGACGAGGTCACGGCGGCCCTCTGTGCGTCCTTTGGTTTTTGACGTGGTGACTTCTCTGTCCACCCCCACTTTCCCGGTGACTTTCTCATCCGGTTTCGTTCCAGAGATGACCGCGCCTGGGCCGCGGCCGGCAGCCTCCGCGCCCCGCGTTTCCATTTCCTTTTCAGCCCGTGGTGCCACCTGATGGGCGATGAGCCGGTGACCGTGCGCTTCCGCATGCGCATTTCGATCCGCGGCATTCCGGATCATGCCTGGTCACGCTCCTCCGCCGAATTTCTGCTCACTCCCTTCTGTCTCATCGAGGATCTGGCTCTAGAGACGAGCTTAGGCCGTGATCTATCGGTGTTTCACCTGTTCACCTGGACGGCCAACCCGGATTGCATCCCGCGCTCTTCCGAGCTGCTCTTGCCGGCGCGCGATGGTGTAGACCATCGTGCCGATCCTGACCGTGTCTCTCACTTCGGCAGGCCGCTCATCCGCTACCCTGTCTCCATCCATGTTGAGGAGACGGAAGATTACCGCTTTCCCTCCCCGACGTTGCCGCGTCTGGATCCTGACGGTGGTGATAACCCCGACCGCGACTCCCCTCCGGTCCCTGGCCCGTGGCCGCGTCGCCATGAGCATCCCTCCCGGCGCACTAGCGATGCTGCTCCCCGACGTCGACGGCGCTCCGGCTCCGGTGGCGGCGTTGGCTCCCACCACCGTGTGCTTCCCTTTCGAGGTTGGCAGGGCATGCTGGGCCCGCACCCTGACGCCTCACCGCCTGCCCCACGGGTCCCGCCTGCCCTCCGCCTGATGTGGCCCGCAGCGCCTTTTGACCAAGCAACGACCGAACGTGGGCCTTCTTCCTTGCCGCCCGTTCAAATTTTGGAGCTGGCCACGCGCCCTGCGTCCCCGCCACGCGTTCCCCCAATTCCACATGCAACACGCGAAATCTCCGTATCTCCGGAACCTTCCCAGGCTGCTGCAACGGCCAATCTGGCCCGGTTGTCTGATGCGCCTCCCAAGGATCCCGAGGCGACCCCACCTGCCTCACCTCTGGTGGTGGATGTGATCCCCCCAACCCCTGCATCGGACCGCCCTATTGACCCTGTCCCTGGGCCCGCCCCGTGCTCGCCTGGGGCCTCGTCCCCTCCCCGCACGGTCCGTGAGGAAGATCCCCTCCCTGTCACCCCTGCTACGGATCCCCAGGCCACTTTAGCAGACACTCCTTGTCGGCTTGTGGCGGATCCTGCGCCCATGCATGCTGATCCGCTCGCGGTTGTGGCTCAGGATAGGCCACATCCCCCCTCCCCATGCACTGCCATGCAACATGCGGATGGCCACGTCGCCCCTCTGCCTGGCTTCCTGGACTCGATCAGCTCAGCGGTGCAGCCCGTTCTGCCCACCCCTTCACGACGAGGACGATGCGCGGTGCCTCCCAACTTCACCCCGCGTCGAAGCATACGGATCGCGAAGTCCGATCGTGGCCTTGACTCGGAAGCTAAGGCTAAGCGTGTCTTGCTCCTTCGCTTAGGACTTCTGAAGGACGACGAGCCAGTCTCAGATGTCATCTTGGATCGCTACTAGAAACTCTTCGAGCGCCCTCTCGCGACCGAGGTGGTCTGCGCCTTTGTCGACTTCTATGGATGGCGACTACCTCAGGCCGTCATTGATGGATTGGCTCCCCCCAACCAGTCGTGCCAACTCTCGGCATGATTGTGCTCTCCTGTCCGGACTCCCGTGTAACATTGTTGTTTCTATGGATGTAAACCTCAAGATCATGTTTTGGAACGTCCGCGGACTCAATAGCCGGGCCAAACGTTCTGCGGTCTGCACTGTGATCTCCTCCGCGTCCCCTTCCATCGTGTGCCTACAAGAGACCAAACTCTTGATGGTTTCGTCGATTCTCATCCTCGAGACCCTTGGAGGCTCCTTTGATGGCTTCTTCTTCCTCCCCGCGATTGCTACCCGGGGCGGAATAATTCTTGCCTGGCAAAGGTGCCATATTTCTCTCTCCAACCCCATGATTGGCGACCACCACGTGTCTGTGGTGGCTTCTTCGCCCTCGGGCGGGCAGCACTGGTGGGTCACTCGCGTTTACGGTCCCCAGGGAGATGACGCGAAACTGGCCTTCCTCTCTGAGCTCCATGACCTTCGCTCTAGCATCTCTGTGCCCTGGATCATTGGCGGTGATTTTAATATGATCACCTCACTGGATGATAAGAACAATGATCGTGTCTCCCGCAGAACGATGAACCGGTTTCGCCATTTCATCTCCGACCATGGGCTCTATGATATCTACATGCATGGCAGGCGCTACACATGGTCCAACGAGCAAGCGAACCCTACCCTTGTTCGCAATGACCGTGTTCTCTACACCCCCTCTTGGGAATCTTCACACCCCCATTGCCTCTTGAGATGCCTCTCTTCTGCGGCCTCTGATCACTGCCCTTTGCTTATCGATTGTGCCGTCCACTCTGGCGGAGGCAGGCGTTTCCACTTCCAAACGTATTGGCCTGGTCTGGATGGTTTTCAGCACACCGTGGAGCAAGCCTGGGCTTCGGTCGCCCCTGACCCGGACCCCTTCTGATGCTTCTTCGTGCGTCTCAAAGCTACGGCGCGTGGTCTTCAATGGTGGAGCTCGCGGGTTTCCAATAACCTCTACACCCAGCTTGGTGTGGCCCGTGAACTCATTGCGCGTTTTGACGCTGCCCAAGACTTGCGCCCCTTGTCTCCCGCCGAGGCTTGGCTTCGACGCGAGCTCAAACGCAAATACCTCGGCCTCGCGTCCCTACATCGCTCCATTGTGCGTCTGCGTCTGCGTCTGCGCTGGCTCAAAGAAGGGGAGGCGTCCTCGGCCTTCTCCAAGATCCACGCTTCACACCGCGCAAAGAAGAACACGATCATCGACCTCGCCGTCAATGGGACGCGGGTTTCTGGTGAGGTCGACCTTGCGCACGCCGCGTTCGATCACTTCTCCGCCATCCTCGGATTTCAAGAAGGACGCACTGTCACGCTTAATCTGCAGGCCATCGGCCACCCTTCCTTTCTTCTGAGTGATCTCGAGGCTCCCTTCACCTCCGATGAAATTTGGGAAGCGATCAAAAAGCTCCCTTCTACTCGAGTGATGATTAATGGTGTGCCCGGCCCCCCCATTGTCCACTGCCAAGGCCTTCGACAAGGCGACCCCGTTTCACCTATGCTCTTCGTCCTTGTAATCGATGCCCTCAACTCGCTCTTGCAGCATGCGGTGACCTCGGGCATCATTCGACGCCTTACTGACACGAGCTGCATCGAGTATTTCTCTCTTTGCGGACGATGTGGTCATTTTCTGCCACCCAGATCCTTCTGAGCTGGCTACTGTTAGTTCACTCCTGGATTTCTTCGGGGCAGTGTCCGGGCTGCGCACCAATTTCGCCAAATGCGCGGCGGCTCGAATTCAGTGCACCCCGGATGTCTCCCAGACCATGGGCTCCTCCCTGTCCTGCCCGGTGGTGGCCTTCCCCATCCAGTACCTTGGCCTTCCCCTCTCACTCCGCAAGGCGCCAGTCGCCAGCTTGTTACCCCTCATTGACAAGCTGCTGCGCAAGCTGGCCACCTGGAAAGCTGCCCTCCTCTCGCGTGGCGAACGGCTTGCCCTGGTCCGGCAAGTCCTCACGGCCATGCCAGTCCATGTCCTGCTAGCCATGTCTCTGTCTCCACCAATCCTCAAGAAAGCAAATAGGATCATCCGAGACTTCCTTTGGCATGGGCAAAAAGATGCCCGCTCTGGCTCCTGCCTTGTTAGCTGGGCACGCGTTTGCCGTCCGATCGAACTTGGTGGGCTTGGAATTCGCGATCTACACCGCACCGGCATCTCCCTTCGTGTGCGCTGGCTTTGGCTCCATGCATCTGACCCTTCTCGGCCGTGGTCTCATCTTCAGCCGCCCTCGGATCCGGAGGCCCTCCGGTTCTTCCGCGCTTCGACGACTTGGGCCCTAGGCAACGGCCTCACTTGCCACTTCTGGACTGACAAATGGCTCCAGGGACACTCTATCTCTGAGCTCGCCCCAAGCCTCACTGCCCTGGTTCTGAGCCGACGTCGTCGCTCGCGCACTGTTGCCTCGGGCCTTCAGGATCGCTCGTGGATCAGCGACATTCATGGTCACCTCAGCCCGGCTGCCGCCCTTAAGTACTTTGACCTATGGCGCCAACTGCAGACTATCGTCCTCTCCCAGGAGCCTGATACTATCTCCTGGCGCTGGACGGAGAGTGGTATTTACTCCGCATCCTCCTGTTATAACGCCTTGTTCACTGGCTCCACTTTCTCCAATCACTGGCGGCTCATCTCGAAATCAGCGGGCCCTCTCTCCGTCAAGTTCTTCCTCTACCTTGCCTCGGTAAACCGATGCTGGACGGCGGATCGGCTTGCACGACGTGGTCTTCAGCATGAGCCCACTTGCATCCTATGCTCCCAGCATGATGAGACCCTTCACCACCTCCTAGTTGGGTGTGTCTTCTCCCGCATAGTTTGGCACGGCATTCTCTCCTGGTGCTGCCCGGCGATCCCCGTGCCGGATGGCTCCACCGACTTCCTGAGCTGGCTCAGCAGTGCTACTGATGCCGTTTCACCGGAGAACTGGCGTGGGCTCTCCACTATCGCCGCCCTTACGGCATGGTCCATCTGGCGCCATCGCAATGCGGCCATTTTCGACAAGATTGCGCCCTCCTCCGCCTCCCTCCTGACGTTGATCATGGACGATGCCCGCTCCTGGTCCCTGCAGGAGTCAAAGGACTCAGCAACATCATCCCTGCAACGTAGCCTAGGTTGTCTGGGCTGAGCAACCCATCTCATGCTCCCTCTGTATCGTGGGCATGCCATTTTGTGTACGTGACCATGATGCCACTCTGTATGTTCTAACCCCTTCTATCAATGCAATGATACGCTCTTAGTAGCGTATTCGAGAAAAAAAAATCAATGGTGGCCTAATTCATAGGTTGGGATGAGAGACACAGATGTTGAAGTGCTACTCACAACATAACCATCAGGAGTCCACGACATAATATCCCATTTTATGGTGATGTTCCCGTTCGGATCTAGCGAATCGTACGCCTCTGCGAGAACAAGAACGAAGTAAGAAGGTTAATTGGCACGCCAGATGCACAACAAACACATACTTGTTCCAATCTTCAGGATGTATCCTGCAAATTAGGTTCTTTTACTAGCACAACAGACGCAGTTGACTGAGACGTTCTAGCTAACTAACTAACTGTAATTCACTTCAGTTGTGAACAGATCGGCGCGAGGATGTTTCAACTAACTAATTCGCTTAAGAATCAGCTTGAAGCTCAAGATAGTAGCAGGAACTATCTACTCTACAGTGCGGCTTAAGTTCTTTCAATCTAGCAGCACAACAAACACACTTGACTGAGATGTTTTCACTAACTACAGTACTGTATTTCGCTTCAGTTGTGACAGAGCAGATCAGATCTTGGCGCAAGGATGTTTTAGCTAACTATAACTAATCCGCTTGAGAATCAACTCGAAGCTTGAAGCTCAAGAGAGCAGCAGCATGGAAGGACGCTTGAAGCTCAAGATAGCAGCAGCGTGGAGGAAAGGAGCTGAACTAGTAACCCAGCGGGATAGACACCGACAGGACCAACGAGACGGGAGCGGCAGGCATCCACCCGCCCGCACACGCGCGAGCAGAACCGAATTGGAGGACAGAGGAGGGGAGCCGCACCTGTGGCGGCCGGTGCGGAGAGGAGCAGCGCCGCCGCGAGCAGCAGGGCACAGACACCGACCTGCATGAGCATCCAAACCCAAAATTTATTTATACTAAAATCTTATGACATAGAAATTCTGACTCCCGTAAAAACGAATAGTTGCGCCACACTAATTAAATTAAAGTCGGATCCAGGCTTTGTTTACGACCACGTACAAGCTTGTAATACGAACACTTGCACTTGCTACATAGTACAGATTTGTTTTACTGAACATTTTTTTTTCTGATCCCCAATTTTGGTCAAGTGCATAGATCAGCTGGCTATCAAGAGCAGACGCTAGCTACAGATTAATTAATATGCACATGGCCTAAGCAGTTCATGTAAAGCAAGTGATCCTAACCATGGGTCATCACGCGTCACAGCCGCCGGCATGGACGAACGTACCTGGCAACAGAGCAACTCCCAGGCAGGACCCCGACGACAATCGAGGCACGAACAGATGAACTTGTGACCCAGCGATTGCGGTGAGCAAGAGGAAGCGCAGGCGGCGTGCTAAGGGAACGGCGACGGTGGAAAATGCGATGACCCACGGACAATCGGACATGATTGGGATCCCGTGCTGCAGGCCACGGAGGCAGAGGAGGATTGGGCAGTAGCTCGTGAAGGGGATGTGGGGCGCCCGTTGTTGTTACCGCCCTGAATATGCGCCACCTCCGTCCGGACGCCCTCGGCGCCCACCCGCCCTGAATGTGCAGCGGCATGCCGTAGCGGAGGAGGAGTTGGCGCCGCGGCGGGCGGGCACATGCGCGGCGGAGGGGGCGGGGGAGGGCAGCGGCGCGAGACGAGGAGCAGCGGGCGCGCGGCCGCCGGCGTGGCGCACGCAGCGGGGGGCATGGGGGCGGGCGGACGGAGGATAGGAGGTGGAAGGGAGGCCGGCGGCGAGTGGGTTGGGAGAGGAGAGGAGGTTGGGGATCTGGATCGGCTGTGTGGTTTTTTTTGAGACGGACGGGGGGTGGGTGGTGTGGGACGGTTGGTGGGGTGGTGGAGTGTGGATCGGGCCAGGATGGACACGCTTAGTAGTAGCGTGGGGGTCTTACCTGCGCTACTACTACTTACTTAATAGTAGCGCCGGTTTTACACCCCTTGCTACTACTATGGCCTATCCCGGGGGCATTGTTGGAGACCATTTAGTAGCAGCGCGGTTTTATACCCCTCGCTACTACTATTAACTTACTACTATTAACTTAGTAGTAGCGCGGTTTGTATACCCCTCGCTACTACTAATTAGCAGTAGCGTCCATTTTTAAACCGCGCTACTGATAAACTTCTGTGTGTAAGGTTTTTCCTAGTAGTTTTAGTGTAAATACTATATTATTAATATTGGCCCCACCTTTTGTCTCACAAAGTATGTTGGAGTACAACCGGCTACACGTTTACAATCTGCTTCGCTTCTCTCTCCTCTTCTCTCTCCTTCAACTAAGGCTAGCCATAGTGAGAGTAACTTAGGTAGTAACTTAAGACATCCCAAGACAATTTTGCTTATGTGGCAAGTATTTAATGAGGAAAGAGGTGCTTGTGGTAACATAATAAGTTACTGTAACATAGCGCTTCCCGAGGCAAAATGAGTCTATGATATAATAAATGAAGCAATCTATGATACTACTACTTCTCGAGGCAAAATGGTAGTTTGCACTATGGAGGTAATAACTTACACTAGTGTCATATGCATGACACTAGTCTAAGTTACTCCCCACTGACCAGCCTAAGCACAAATACTATATTTAAATCCTTATAGCCTGCTTATATCATCTAATTGTCGTACTTGCTCTAAAGTTACTCTCCACTGTGTAATCTGAAATGCCAGGCGTGCAGCGGGCGGTGCCCTCGATCGGCGCGCCGCTTCAACGGCGGAAGCAGTGAGAGGTCGCGTCGCCCTGACTTGCCATCAATGTGGAGCGGCGGGCTCAGCTGGCGCCGGGCGGGAAGCGCGCGCGGGAGGGGGAAGGGGTTTTTGTTGGGCCAAGAAGGTGAGAAGCCAACTTGGGATCGGTCCGGACGAGGAAATATGATGTGATCCCATACTCTGCATATGACACTAGTCTATGTTACTACTCCCTCCTTTCCAGTTTATAGAGATGTTTAGAGTAACATAGTAATATGTTACAATATAAGTTACTCCCCACTATGACCAGCCTTGGCCTCTCCCAGTGCTCCACCATGTATAGCTGCTAAGCCTGCCACGTAGGCATAAAATATGATGTGGCACCAATAAACTAAGCACATATGCATGGAAGACTTGAGTTACTAAGCCATTTAATGCACTTAGCACCTCATCTAAAGAGCATGGTTATTAGTATAGCCAGCTGCTGGCTATAAGCCAGTGCCATGTCATCTACAGCCCATCTTATAGTCAACATGTACAATAGTAGATCAAAAGAGTGTGGCCCACCTTTCATTCTCACAAAGTGCCTAGGAGCACGTGCTAGAGTTGGCACTTCACGAAGAGCCCGCTTACCCTTCTCTCTCCTCTTCTCTTTCCACCAACTAAGCAGAAATATACTACTCCCTCTGTTCCTTGATATAAGGTGTATAGATTTTTGAGAAAAATTCCGAAATATAAGGTGTATTGCGCTGCACCACTTGTTTGGATAATTTTTTGAGGGATTTGTTTACATTTCCTTATATCACGCAAGCTCCTCTATTTTCTCATGTCAATTAGTCATGTGTAATGTCGCCCAAAACTTGTGAAATTTTCCCTCCATGTGTGTTCTTTAGTAATGGAGGGAGTAGTTTATTCCTTATAGCCCGCTGACTCAGCTCTATTGTACTTGCTCTAAGCACATCTAAGCACTTACTAGCACCCCCTTGACCGTGGACCTTGACGGTGTACGTCACCTTGTGTCTCATAATTTTCCTTGTCATCATCTGAGTCCTAGAAGATCTCACCCACATCATCATTAGCATGCAGCCGCCTTGATAGACAACATGTGTAGAAGGAGTAGAGGTGACTGGAGACGCACCACCACCACGTCGTGGGCACTCCGTATGTGCTCGTGTGCATGCAGCATGTGTGTTTTTTCCATCGGTGCTAGCTCTAAGGCCAAGGTTGCGGTTGTCTTCATCTCCGACTAGTAGTTGAGCAACGATGGCAAAGAGGTGTTGCAAGAGATGTGTATGCACTGTTGCGTGCGAGCTTCGTCGTAGAACGACGAACCGGATGTCACCGCGGATGGCGCACCCCTCCATGCAGTCGAGTGTGTGCGCATGCATGTGTTATTCACGTGCATTCTGCGGCCAGGCGTGTGTGCATGCACGTCTTGTGTATGTGCGTTGTGTGCTCCATGATGTGCTCGTATGTGCATGAGTTGGATCAGATGGAGTTAGTGTGTTGGCTTGTGTACATGTGTGGCTGCATGCGTCATGTACATGCGTGGATTGTTGCGTGGTTATCAATAATTCAATATAAACTACTCCCTCCGTTCCTAAATATAAGTCTTTCTAGCCATTTCAAATAGACTACAACATACTGATGTATGTAGACATATTTTAGAGTGTAGATTCACTCATTTTGTTTCGTATGTAGTCCCTTATTGAAATCTCTAAAAAGACTTATATTTGGGAACGGAGGGAGTATAAAACATCTTCAACTTAGCATCCTGATGTACCATTTCTAATGGTTAGCAAAAAGTTCATGTTCTTTTATTTGTTTATAGGTGGGCAGGCGGAAAAAAACAGGGGAAAACGCGCAAGGTTCCTTGCAAACGCTCCACCGCGAGGTTCCTTGCTCCTTCTCGCTCGTCGGGAATCTATGCTCTTCAACTCTTTTCTTTTACGTGAGCTTTGTTCATCCTTTTCCCAACACGCGAGACATCTACCATCAAGGTGCACGTGTCATGCAAGAAAATGGAGATAATCAGATACGCAGTGTGTAAGTGAGTCGTGCGGGGGGAGAAGCAGGGGGAAACCCTTTTTCGTAAGTGAGTCGTGCACTTCGATGGCACCCACGCAATATTTTTTCTCCTCGATGGCACGTGAATAGTGCACGTACTCAAAGACGGAGCACGGGATGGTAGAAATGACATGACATGGTCAGCCTTTTTTGGAGAGAGTACGTACTACTAGTAAATAACTTTGATGTGTCCCGTCAACTCGCAGAACGACGAGAAGCTTGATTACGCCTTCTCCCTTGCCAACGCGTGCGTGGTTGCTTGCAGCACAAGGTGAAACTTTTGCTTGCAAGTGGTGGACGTGCAACAGTTCATTTGGTGTTAGATTGCCAGAAGCACTATTGTAGAACCATCGACTTCCGGAAGAGGCGAAGAGCCAAGCGCAAGGTCACCTACTAACCTTAGGCTAGGCGTAGTGGGAGTAACATAAGTAGGGGTACCTCCTTTTTTTTATTCTAGAAACAACCACACGCGAATATCAAGGTGCTGGTTACGTAGAACAAATTCCCTGGAGTTCGTGCTTAGCCCTCCTCTATCTCTCTTCTCAGCCAGCCAGCGGACACGTGGAGCCCATCGTCGGTTTGCTCACATGCGGTCCCACATGTTAGTGAAAATGCAAGAGGACCCACTGAACCTGCACATCTTTCACCTCGACGTGCTGGTGATGAAAAACAAATCCAGTAAAGATCTTCGGTGGACACTTTTGGAGTTACTCAAGAGTAGTAAGATTCTATTTACAGTTTAACCCAAGATGCACATCACGTGGCTTCAACTACCACTCTATTTTCTTTCATGACACGACCTGGATGCTGGATGTTCCACGTGTCGGCAAAAGGAGAAAGAACCCGACCAAATTTTGGTTGTGCTCTCGGATTAGACTAGTTGTGCTACCTTAAAAAAATTATTGTGTACTCCCTCCGTTCCAAAATACTTGACTTCCATGTGTCCAAAAATGGATGTACCTATATACTAAAACATGTCTAGATACATATATATATATATATATATATATATATATATATATATATATATATATATATATTGACAAATAGAAGGCATGTATTGTGCAATGGAGGGAGTAGAATGGATGCAAGTCTTGGTATTGGGAAGAAGAGTACATCCATATATTGATAGAGCGCAATTTAGTAGATGTTCTAGCACTTTTAGCTAGCACAGAGGCTAGAGATGAGACTAGTGCACTTGTTGCTACTCCTACTAGAATAGAGGATAGACATGAGACTAGATGCGAGGAAGCAACGTCTACTTCTTTACACTCGAACAAGAAAGAAGCACGCAAGATCGAGCCTCCGCAGATCAACAATGAATGCATCGAGAAGGCACTAAGGGCAACCACAGTGCTTAGAGGCTAGCTTGCCTCTAAGCTGGACCCCATAGTGTTGCCTCCAAACAATTTCAAAACCATGCAGTGTATAACATTTTTCTTCAACCTCTATTATGGACCCATGATTGATTAAACAAAGGCATGGTAATCTGAATGGAGGAGAACTTTGGCGCATCACATGCATCGTTCGGAGCACAAACAGGCTGACGGGTGGGGCTGCTTGATTATTTAAATCACAAGAGGCAGCCTCCAAGCTAAGAGGCGATGCTAGAGATTTTTTGCTTAGAGATGTGAAGTGCAGTGTATGGAGGCGATGAAAGTGCAACTATCCCTAGGTGGTTTTGATAATTCATAACAACATATAGCTCATTGAGCTAATGCTATTCCAAGAATATTATTTCAGGAAGCTCAATGAATTGCATGGCATGGATGATGAAAGTGGATCCCTCAAAATATCAAGGACAAAGGATTGGCTCGAGCTCAAAAGCTCAAGACTCTACATTTTATATTTCAGTGATCCAAGATCACATTGAGTCTATAGGAAAAACCAATACTATCAAGGAGGGATGAGGTGTTGCTTAATGAGCCTCTTGCTTCATGTGCTTAGTGATATGCTCCAAATATCCTCAACTACTTTCTCACATCTTCATTTGACCTAAACCTAAAGCCAAAATCGGTCACACCGATTCTTTCTATCCGGCGCCACTGAGTTCAAATGTCATAGCCACTGCCACAAACCCTAGGCAAATCGGTCTCACCGATAGGGATCTCGGTCTCACCGAGATGGGATTGTAATCTCTCTGTTTCCCTTTGTAATGTTTTGGTCTAACCGGAGTGAGCGATCGGTCCCACTGAGATTGCAATGTAAACTCTCTGTTTCCCTGTTGTAACATTTCGGTCTCACCGAAAAGAGCAAATCGGTCCCACCGAGTTTACCTGACCAACTCTCTGGTTATCTAATTACATAAATCGGTCTCACCGAGTTTGTGTAATCGGTCTCACCGAGATTACGTTATGCCCTAACCCTAACCATATCGGTCCTACCGAGTTGCATGTCGGTCCCATCGAAAATCCTAACGGTCACTAGGTTTACTAAATCGGTCTGACCGAGTTTGTTGATTCGGTCCCACCGAGATTGGTAAATTGTGTGTAATGGTTAGATTTTGTGTGGAGGCTATATATACCCCTCCACCTCCTCTTCATTCGTGGAGAGAGCCATCAGAGCTAACCTACACTTTCAACTTACCAGTTCTGAGAGAGAACCACCTACTCATGTGTTGAGGCCAAGATATTCCATTCCTACCATATTAATCTTGATCTCTAGCCTTCCCCAAGTTGCTTTCCACTCAAATCTTTTTTCCACCAGATCCAAATCCTATGAGAGAGAGTTGAGTGTTGGGGAGACTATGATTTGAAGCACAAGAGCAAGGAGTTCATCATCAATGCACCATTTGTTACTTCTTGGAGAGTGGTGTCTCCTATATTGGCTAGGTGTCACTTGGGAGCCTCCGACAAGATTGTGGAGTTGAACCAAGGAGTTTGTAAGGGCAAGGAGATCGCCTACTTCGTGAAGATCTACCGCTAGTGAGGCAAGTCGTTCGTGGGCGACGGCCATGGTGGGATAGACAAGGTTGCTTCTTCGTGGACCCTTCTTGGGTGGAGCCCTCCGTGGACTCATGCAGCCGTTACCCTTCATGGGTTGAAGTCTCCATCAACGTGGATGTACGATAGCACCACCTATCGGAACCACGCCAAAAACATTCATATCTCCAACTGCGTTTGAATCCTCCAAACCCTTCCCTTTACTTTCTTGCAAGTTGCATGCTTTAATTTCCGCTGCCTATATACTCTTGGCATGCTTGCTTGATTTGTGTGATGATTGCTTGACTTGTCCAAAGTTTGCTAAAATCTGCCAAACTCTAAAACTGGGAAAAGGTTAAGTTTTTAATTGGTTAAGTAGTCTAATCACCCCCCCCCCTCTGGACATACTTCAAGGTCCTACAAGTGGTATCAGAGCCTTGGTCTCCATTTGCTTTGATTTCCATAGCTTTTGGTGGTCATAGCCTTGGTTTCACAACCTAGGAGAGTATGGCGTCTAGCTAGGGAAATTATCACCGTAGAGGTCCTTACTTTGATGGAACTAATTTTGCTAGTTGGAAGCATAAGATGAAAATGCATATTCTTCGACATAACCCCGCCGTTTGGGCTATTATTTGTATTGGCTTGCAAGGTGAATTCTTTGATGGGAGAGAGCCGAACCGTGAAGCTAATGCGGAAGAATTGAAGATGCTGCAATACAACGCCAAGCTTGTGATATCATCTTTAACAGATTGTGCCCCGAAGAATTCAACAAAATCAGCCGTCTTGAGAATGCAAAGGAAATTTGGGACACTTTGGTTGATATGCATGAAGGTACCGACTCCGTCAAGGAATCCAAGTTGGATGTGCTCCAAAGTCAGCTTGACAAGTTCAAAATGAAGGATGGTGAAGGTGTCGCTGAAATGTACTCTAGGCTTGCTCTTATCACAAATGAGATTGCCGGCTTAGGGAGTGAAGAGATGACCGACAGATTCATCATCAAGAAGATCCTAAGAGCATTGGATGGAAAATATGATACCGTGTGCACATTAATTCAAATGATGCCCAATTACAAGAATCTCAAGCCAACGGAGGTTATTGGCAGAATTGTTGCTCATGAGATGTCACTCAAGGATAAGGAGGAACTTCACAACAAGTCAAGTGGTGCTTACAAAGCCTCATGTGAAGCCCCCACATCATCAAGTGAGAAACAAACCTTCAATGAAGAATTGAGCTTAAGGGTGAAGAATTTCAACAAATTCTACAAGAGTAGAAAGAAAGAAAGAAGCTCTAAGTCAAGGTCCTACAATGACAAGAGATCTTCTAGTCGAGAGTGCAATTGCTACAATTGTGGGAGACCTGGACACTATTCCAATGAGTGTACGGCACCCTACAAAAGAAGAGAAGATTCTCCAAAGAGAAGAAGTACAAGAGAAGAATCTCCGCCAAGAGAGAGAAGAAGTAGAGATGATCGTTATGAACGAAGACCCTCACAGAGAAGCAAAGATTCGGAAAGGAAGGACAAGTCATAAAAGAGCTATACAAAACGAAGACATCAAGCTCATGTTGGTGAATGGGTATCCAGTTCCGACTCTGAACATCACTCCGAGAGAAGCTATCACTCCGACTCTGAACATACTCAAGATGAAGGTATTGCCGGTCTAGCACTTGTGTCAACCAACTCCTATGACATATTTGACTCACCAAATGAAGGAATTGGAAGATGCTTCATGGCTAAAGGCCCTAAGGTAACTCATCCCGAGTATGTTGATTTCAATAGTGATGAAGATGACTTGCTAGGTGATGATGATTTACTTATTGACAACTCTAGTGATGAATACTATGGTGAAACGTCAATTAATCATGCTAAATAAGATAAAACGAATGACAATGATAAGGAGAAGATTGAGCTTCTAACTAAAGAACTAAACACTCTTAAGTTAGCTCATGAAACTATCTTCGAAAATCATCGAGAACTTTTAAGGGCTCATGAGAAGTTACGCTTTGAAAAGCTCAATCTTGACCAAGAGCATGAGTTCTTAAAGGCAATCAATGATGATCTTCGCAAGAAAAGTTCTTCTTATATTGCCAAGCGTTTACTCTTATCTACTTACATGCCTCAAGTCAAGTCTAGTACCAAGAACAAGAAAGATTCTTCCTCTAGTAGTAACAATGATTATGCTAAATCCAATATTGTTGCTTCTAGTAATTCTCTTGATTCCACTAATAATTCTCTTAGCCAAGTTACACTTGAGCAAGAAAATAGCTTATTGAAGGGAATTATAGAGAAAGGTGTATACAAGAGCCTTGCTGGGAGTAAGCAATTCGAGGAAATTGTACGCAAGCAAGGAAGGCACCGGAAGAATCAAGGTGTTGCTTTTGAATGAAAGTTCAATGCTAATGGAGTTGAGTGGGAAGAAGATCAATACCCCAAGACGAAGTTTGTTCCTCAACAAGAGAAGTATGATCCTACTTCCTTCAAGGGGACACAAGCACAAGATGATCTTCCACCACAAGACCACAAGAACAAAGGCAAGGACAAGCTTCAAGAGGAGATTGATACATTTGAAGAAGCACCTAAGGCCTTGGTCAAGTGGGTTCCCAAGACTACGTCAAGTTCTACTTCATCAAGCACAACTACTACACCAAGGATTCCCATCAAGATGATGTGGATCCCGAAGAAGAAGAACTAGAGAGTTCTTGAGGGTGACTCCGCCAACATTCTTCACTCATACCATTATGGCAAGGACAAGGCAATCAACTTCCAGATCTTGCACTAGTTCAAGGAGTCACAAACCCTCATCTTGGTAAGGCAAGGGACAAGGTAACCTAATGTTTTCATGGACATCATATTATGTGTGCATCACTCTATGTCTATGGATATTCTTGTTTGTTCCTTGTGGGACTAACCCGTGTAGGTATTGAAAGTGCAACTCACTCCAAAAGATCTACATCAATATTGAGCATCCACATCTTCAACACCTACATGATGTCATCATCGACAAAACCCAAGGTTAGTTCATCCCTCTAAGGGGGGATCTCACATCTAGGGGGAGCTTAACTCTAAAGAATTGAGTCAAAGCAACTCTAATGATGTGAACACATCAATGCATTATGTAAAAGTGGTAACCCCACTTGAGCTTAAACAATGAGTATGACCTATGATCAAATGTTCTCATTTGACTCCTAAGTCAATATACTCATATATAGATGACCTAGTCATCGCCAATTGTTTGATAGATGCTAGAATTGGTTGTGCATGCTTTGCCACATATTTCATTTTTCATTTTATTGTGTGAGCATGTTGGTTGCATATTTTACTCATTCAAGAACATCCACTTGTTGTTTTGATTGATTGGCTTCTTTTTCTTTGGCCAAGTGGATGGACAAGAATGCCTAAGAACCTTCTCTAGGTATCTATGCTTTTCTCGTCTCAAACTCTATTCATGCTACATCACAAAATTTGATCGTCGGATTCGAACCACTCTGTGTGAGGAGCACTTGGAGTCCCCGATTCGTCATAGACTTAAACTTGCAAAACTTCTTTGTGATTTTTGGTCTGACCGATTCCTCCATTTCGTTCCTACCGAGATCACTAAGTCGATCTAGGTTTTCAATCTCGGTGCAACCGATTTGAACTTTTCGGTCACACCGAGTTGCTGTAACTGTTAACAGTTATGCATCTCGGTGCCACCGAGTTGTTCCACTCAGTCACACCGATAGTGTCAGGCTATATATACTCACGGGCAAATTTTGGAAAACTTTCTCCGAAACTCCTCGCCCGCGCATAGCTCGCTCTGCCTACAAGGTATACGGATCGTTGACTTCGTCGCCAGCCGCCTCCTGTCGCTGGTCTCCGCCGCCGTCAACGGATTTCTTCTCCGCTGTTGCCGATGTAGCGAGTTCACCGCCGAACTAGGGTATGAACTCGATCACAGTGCTATCCTCATCTAATTCTCAGCACATTGTGTTTGTAATGCATCTTGCCACGATTGAGATACTCCTATCCAATCAATGTGATCCTTAGAATAGATGGGATTCGAAAATTTACGGTTAGGTTTCCGCCGAAACCATCTCGGACCCACCGAGTTGAAAAACTCGGTCCCACCGATTTGTCTAACGCCATTGCACTAGTAAATCTCGGTCTGACCGAGAATTACAAATCGGTGTGACTTTCGGAGTAATGGGCCACGGGTAGGCTAACCCGAGCCCCAGGACATTTCAAGACATCGGGGCAGGCCGCGCCCCTCAGGCCGAGTGCCAGGCGGCGACTCCCAGATAAGCCGACTCCAAGCGGGCGACTTCCAGGAAAGCCGACTGTGGAGAGTCGGCCCAAGACTCTCCCTTATCCCGAAGTACGACTCAGGGTATGGTTGCGGCATGGCCATTTCCCCCCTGCCTATGAAGGGCCGGCATGGCTACAGTAGGCCGTACCGCTGGAAGATCTTCGGTGAGATACGGCACTGTTGCCATGCCTGCCCTGACCTCAGCCACAGTATGCAGTGCACTGTGCCCACGACGCCGGCCTGTATGACCCGAAGGCGGCGGGGCCGCCTGTCAGTGGGAGAGCCTAAGCCGGCCTGGGCAACCCGAAGACGGGCCCGTGGGAGTCGGCCTCCCTGGAGTCGACCGACTCCTCCCGGGCCCCACGAGCCATTAATCAGATAAGATGGGGAATGGCGACAGTGATCGCCCGATAGACGGTGGCACTGTTGCCACGACCCAATGACCGAGCCTGCGTCATCAGGAGTGCCGCTACAGTATCAAGCCTGTCCGCGGGACCCGCCAGTCGGCGGGCCCCAGAAGCCGGAAGGAAGGACGGCGGCTTGAGAGACAAACGGCTGGGACCCGCGCCCAGCCGGATTACTATTGTACCCCTGGGGGGTAGGCCTATATAAACCCCCCGGGGCACCCATGCCAGGGGTTCGAACCTAGAGAGGAAGATAGATCAGATAGCCCAGGGAGGAGAGAGCCAGCCTTGCCCTCTCCTACCTCCCGAAACAGCTCCAGGAGCACCATTGTAGTTACCTTGCTTTAGTGATCATGCAGAGACCCCGCAGAGCAGCAGTAGGGGTGTTATCTCCTAGGAGAGCCCTGAAGCTGGGTAAGTTCCGCCGGCGTGCATGTCTTTGCCTCATCCCGCTTCCAGGCACCGGCGACATTCTACTCGCTCCCACCATGATAAGCCATCCTTTGGCATATGACGTACCCAACCCCCGACATTTGGCGCCCACCGTGGGGCGAGGTGCACCGTCGTCCGGAGATCTACTCTGGACGGGAACCATGTTCCTCCCCGGCGAGCGCAGCCAGCCCGGCACACCGGATGGCGTCTGTGCCCACGCGCTGTGCGGCGCTGAGATCGCCTATGCAGCCAGCTGCCTCGCCGATCTTATCGGCGAGGTTTGCCTCTCCGACGAGCCTGCGCCCGACGCAGGCATGGGTGACCCTGAGGGCCCCCTCGTGGGCCTCCTCGGCCAACTCCATGTCACTGGCGAGCCTGCCGCGGACCTGGAGTCCATAGGATCCATCGACCCGATGCTGGTCGACTCCGACACCATGTCGCTCGACACGTTCCCCACCAATGTGGTGGTCTACGACGAGCCACTCTCGTACACGGGGAGCGGCGGAAGCGCCGTCACTGAGGTCCTCGTCCTCGAGCACGGCGAGCGCTCCGGCGAAGGAGCACGTGACCCGTTTGATGCGGCCCTGCGAGACCTCGCAGCACCGATTCCGGAAGACGCCGACGCCGGGACGCTGGAGGCGCTCCGCCTTCAGCTCATCGAGGGCGCAAAGAAACTGGCGAGCATGAGGCGCTTGTCAGAAGCTTACCAACGAGAGATGGATCGCGCCGTAGGCGGCTCGCCGGCTCCAACCAGGCCTAGCCGCCTAGGCGCGGTCCGACAGCGCGGCGTGGCAATCGCCAACCTCTTCGGGGCTGATCGCCCTGTGTATGCCACGCCCGCAGAGAATATCCGTGCTGCCCAGGCGGCAGCAGACGAGCTCGACAACTTCAAAGGCGAAGAGCACCGCATAATAAAGGAGCGAGTTCAGTAGCTCCTCGACGCGGCTGCCGCGCAGAATAATGCCGGCTGCCGCACCGAGGCGCCGCAGCACCAAAACGATGACCCACCGCCTCGCCGAGACCAAGGTGCGACGTCCCGAACACCGACTGGCGGGGCCCGTGGGAAGAAGGACAAGGAGCCGGCTGCCAGCCGCAGTCGGACTCACATCACCATCGAGCGCGACCAAGACGGCCGCCCTAGAGCGGTGGAACAGCGGGACAACTACTTACCTCCCCCTCCTCGCAGAGAAAGACAAGTCTCCCTGCAGCCCGTGGAACATCCGACTCTCGGCGACCGCCTTGGCCGCCGAGAGGGAGTCAGAGAGAACGATGCCCGCCACCGGATCGACCGACTCCACTGATCCCTGGCGCTGGAAGAAGAAGACGAGTTGGGTCCCCCCTACTTTGGACCCCGCATCCGGGATGAGCCCTTTCCCAAAGGGTTCACGCTCCCCCGAGACACGCCCAAATATACCGGCACCGTGAAGCCGGAAGATTGGCTGATCGACTACTCCACAGTCGTCAACATAGCGAACGGCAACAAGCGTGTTGCCATAAGATACGTCCCGCTCATGCTCCAGGGCTCGGCCCGGACGTGGTTAAATAGTCTGAAGCCTCGCAGCATCAATAGCTGGGTCGACTTCACCGAGGCTTTCGTCCGCAACTTCACGAGCACGTACAAGCGACCTCCCAAGCCACGCCAGCTCTCCTTGTGCGTGCAAGGCCCTGACGAGTCTACTCGCGACTACCTCACGCGATGGGGCGAACTCCGGAACTCCTGCGAGGGCGTGCACGAGGTGCAGGCCATCGAGTACTTTACTGCCGGTTGCAGAGAAGGCACCCTCCTCAAGCACAAGCTCCTCTGCGATGAGCCGGAGACCCTCGACGAGCTGCTGATCACAGCGGACAAGTACGCCACGGCCGACTCCTCTATGAAGGCGGAGATTTGGGTCAGCACAACTGGCAAAGTCGCCCCTCAGGCTCCAAGAACTCCGGCTGGAGACACCAGTCGGCGGCAACAGCAGAATGACCAGAAGCGCAAAGCCTCGCAGCCGACTTCCAGCAGTCGGCAAGTGGCAACGGCAGAGGACCAGCAGCTAGAGGGACCGCCTCCGACGAAGCGGCAGAAGGGCGGCAAGTCCAACTGGCTGCCGGCTTTCTCCTACGAGCAGACTCTAGATGCTCCCTGCAAGTTTCACAGCGGCGCGAAGCCATCAAACCACACCACCAGGAAATGCCACTGGCTGACCAGAATCGCCAAGGGGGACGACCTGCTCCCTCCCGCTCCTGCTGGGCCGCCTCCTCCACCCCCGCCCCAGCAGTCGGCTGTCAGGCCAGTCGGCGCGATACAAGACGAGTTCCCAGATGAGCACGGAGCCTATGTGGTGTTCACCAGTGTAGCGGATGACCGGCGCAGCAGGCGCCAACAGCAGCAAGAAGTGAACGCGGTTGCATCAAGCACTCCAGAGTTCATGCATTGGTCCGAGAAGCCTATCAGTTGGAGCAGAGCTGATCACCCAGAGGTGATGCCGAGTCCAGGCTCCTACGCCTTGGTCTTAAGCGCCACGCTCGCCACGGATAGGCGGGGCGCTCGCTTCTCGCGAGTACTGATAGACGGAGGCAGCAGTATCAACATCCTGTACAAGGATACAATGGAGAAATTAGGAATCAAGCAAAGACAGCTTCAGAGCAGCCGGATGGTGTTCCACGGAATCGTCCCTGGCCTTTCCTGCTCACCAATCGGCAAGATCCTGATAGATGTCCTCTTTGGAGATAAAGATCATTTCCGCCGAGAGCCAATTTGGTTTGAGGTGGTGGACCTTGAGAGCCCATATCATGCACTGCTTGGCCGACCCGCCTTGGCCTAGTTCATGGCGGTCCCCCACTACGCCTACCTCAAGATGAAGATGCCGAGTTCCAAGGGAATCCTAACCGTGTCCGGTGATTACAGGAAGTCGTCCGCTTGCACGGCCGAAAGCAGTCGGCTAGCCGAGTCCTTGGTGATCGCAGCTGAGAAACGGCTCCTTGATCGGGTCATGGCAATGGCCGGCAAGCAGCCCGAGTTATCGCCCGACCCCAAGGAGTCGGAAGCGGAAGGATCATTCAAGCTGGCCAGAAATACAAAGAAGATACCGTTGGACCCGGAGCACCCAGAGAGGTATGCTGTCATGGGTACAGGCCTTGACAGCAAATAGGAAGGCGAGCTCGTCGATTTCCTCCGTGAGAATCGTGACATCTTTGCATGGTCCCCCAAGGACATGCCTGGTGTCCCGACGGAATTCGCCGAGCACAAATTACACGTCCGATCTGATGTGAAGCCCGTCAGGCAGCCCTTGCGCCACCTGTCAGAAGAAAAAAGAAGAGTTGTTGGAGAAGAAATAGCCCGGCTCCTTGCAGCCGGTTTCATCATGGAAGTATTTTTTCCAGAGTGGCTGGCAAACCCAGTACTGGTGCTGAAGAAGAACAAGCAGTGGCGGATGTGCATTGATTACACAAGCCTCAACAAAGCTTGCCCCAAGGACCCATTTGCTCTGCCAAGAATTGACCAGGTGATAGACTCCACAGCCGGATGCAAGCTGTTGAGTTTTCTAGATGCATATTCAGGGAATCATCAGATCAAGCTGAACCCGGTAGACAGACTGAAGACCGCCTTCATCACGCCGTTTGTAGCCTTCTGCTACCTGACCATGACGTTCGGCTTGAGAAATGCCGGCGCCACCTTTCAGTGTTGCATGCAGAAGTGCCTCCTGAAGCAACTCGGCAGAAATGCCCACGTCTATGTGGATGATGTGGTGGTGAAGACAGAGAAGCGTGGAACCTTGCTGGAGGACCTCAAGGAAACCTTTGAGAATCTGCGCCGATTCCAGATCAAGCTTAAACCGGAGAAGTGCGTTTTCGGAGTACCAGCCGGCCAGCTCCTCGGTTTCCTGGTCTCCAAACGTGGCATAGGGTGCAATCCAGTAAAGATCAAGGCCATCGAGAGAATGGAGGCACCCAGACGACTGTTAGATGTGCAGAAGTTCACCGGCTGTTTGGCATCCATCAGCCGATTCATCAGTCGACTAGGCGAGAAGGCTCTCCCCTTGTATCAGCTCATGAAGAAGATGACCTTCTTTGAGTGGACTCCCAAGGTGGACGAGGCTTTTCTCCAGCTAAAGAAGATGTTGACTACTCCCCCTGTGCTGGCGGCTCCGGCTCCCAAAGAGCCCATGCTCCTATACATTGCCGCCACCAGCCGAGTAGTCAGCACGGTCATTGTAGTCGAGCGCAAGGAGGAAGGCAAGGCGCTACCCGTCCAGAGACTGGTATATTACTTGAGCGAGGTGCTGTCAACCTCCAAGAAGAACTTCCCCCATTACCAGAAGATGTGCTACGGCGTGCATTTTGCCGCCAAGAAATTGAAGCCTTACTTCCAAGAGCATCCAATCACTATGGTCTGCACAGCTCCACTGGCCGAGATCATCGGAAGCCGAGATGCTTCTGGCCGGGTGGCCAAATGGGCCATCGACCTGGCTCCCTACACCGTCTACTACGAGCCCCGCACCGCCATCAAGTCACAAGCACTGGCCGACTTCCTCGTCGACTGGGCCGAGACCCAGTATCTGCCGCCAGCGCCCAACTCCACCCATTGGCGGATGCACTTCGACGGCTCCAAGATGCGCACCGGCTTGGGAGCCGGCGTCGTCCTCACTTCCCCCAAGGGCGACAAGCTCAGATATGCGCTACAGATCCACTTCGCCGCCTCCAACAACGTGGCCGAGTACAAGGCGCTCATCCACGGGCTCCGGCTTGCCAAAGAACTCGGCATTCGCCGGATCCTGTGTTATGGCGACTCTGACTTGGTGGTCCAGCAATCATCTGGCGATTGGGACGCCAAGGACGCAAATATGGCGAGCTACCATTTCCTCGTCCAGCAACTCAGCGGATACTTCGAGGGGTGCGAGTTCCTCCACGTGCCAAGGAACGACAACGACCAAGCAGACGCCTTGGCACGAATCGGCTCCACCCGCCAGGCAATACCATCTGGTGTCGCCCTTCGGCGCCTCCTCAAGCCTTCTATCAAGCCGTCACCAGAATCAGATTCAATCTACGTGCCGGCTCCAGCTGAGGAGGACGGATCCAGCTCCAAGAAACATACAGTCGAGGCCGGCCTGGGGACTTCAGAACCCGGCCCGGGGACTGCAGTAGAAAAATCGAAGACTTCAGAGCTCGACCCGGGGACTGCTCCAGTTGGCCCCGGGACTTTGTCAAATCAGCAAACGGCTGCGGACTCCAACCCGCCGCCTCCCAGCCCGGCCGCCCTTATCCAAGTCGCACTAGTGGCGGTTGAAGAAATAGCAGCACCTTCATGGGCCCAGCCCATCCTCAGATTCTTAGTAAACAGAGAGCTGCCAACTAACGAAATCTTGGCTCAGCAAGTCCAACGCCGAGCAGCAGCCTACACCATAGTCAACAGAGAGCTGGTCAGGCGCAGCGTTACCGGCGTCTTCCAACGCTGCGTCGAAGCAGAACAAGGTCTGGGAATCCTCAGAGACATCCACGAAGGCGAGTGCGGTCACCACACGGCCTCAAGGGCACTCGTCGCCAAAGCCTTCCAGCACGGTTTTTTCTGGCCAACCGCTCTGGAAGAGGCCAAGGAGTTAGTCCAAAAGTGCAAGGGGTGCCAGGTTTTTCGTTCCAAGCCACTTCAGCCGGCTTCCGCACTCAAGACTATCCCCATCGCCTGGCCCTTTGCAGTTTGGGGCCTGGACATGGTGGGACCATTCAAGACGGCACGAGGTGGCTTGACTCACCTACTTGTCGCGGTGGACGAGTTCACCAAGTGGGTGGAGGTGAAACCCATCAAGAAACTAAATGGTCCGACTGCAGTGACCTTCATCGCTGACATCACAACTCGGTATGGCATCCCACACAGCATCATCACCGACAATGGCACGAATTTTGCCAAAGGCGCCTTGGCCCGTTTCTACGCGACACAGGGCATCCGACTGGACTTAGCGTCCGTTGCCCACCCGCAGTCAAACGGCCAGGTGGAGCGAGCAAACGGCCTCATCTTATCCGGCATCAAGCCTCGACTCGTCATACCGCTGGAGCAATCTGCCGGCTGTTGGCTCGAGGAGCTGCCAGCCGTCCTCTGGAGTCTGCGCACGACTCCAAACAAGTCAACCGGCTTCACACCATTCTTCCTCGTCTATGGCGCCGAAGCCGTCATCCCAACGGACATAGAGTTCGACTCCCCGCGAGTTACCATGTACACCGAGGAAGAAGCAGAAGAAGCACGTCAAGACGGCGTCGATCTACTGGAAGAGGGCCGGCTGTTGGCACTCAGCCGGTCCGGCATCTACCAGCAGAGTCTGCATCGATACTACAACAGGAAGGTCAGGCCAAGATCCTTTCAAGAAGGCGACCTTGTGCTCCGGCTAATCCAACGAACAGCCGGCCAGCACAAGCTGTCGGCACCTTGGGAAGGCCCCTTCATCATCAGCAAGGTGCTAGGGAATGACGCCTATTATTTGATCGACGCCCAGAAGCCCCGAGCGCACAAGAGGGACGATTCCGGCAAAGAGACAGAGCGCCCGTGGAATGCAAATCTTCTTCGAAGATTTTACAGTTGATGCAGTATGTATCACACTACCCCTTTGTATTAAAGTACTAAGACTTTGGGCCCCCCGAGACGAGCTCAGGGACTGCCCTTTTTGTTATCTGTATGATAAGAATTATGCCTCCAAGTACATTACTTTTCTTACAAGCTGCTTGGCATCGGGCCCGACTAGTCGGCCCGGGGACTCGCTGCCTTGCGCTATGAGAAGCTTCTCGCAGTCAGACAAGTAGTGTGCGGTGCCCAATCCGCCTCCTGGCAAAGCCGCAGCTCGTAGAGCGACTGTGAGGCAGGCAGGAGTAAGGAAGAACGGGCACCCACGCGAAAAATGGCTAAGGACCTAAAGCACGAACATAGCATAAGACGGCCCCCGGCATTTCTGAAGCGGAAGGCCGACTCATGAGTAACCAGCTCGCCGTCTTTATCAGCCTCTATTAAGGACGGCCGACTCTTGGGTAGTCGGCATGTCGCTTTCTATCCGACTTGCTAAAGAAACTCTAAATGGTCAAGTCCTTGCCTTCCCAAAATAGCCAAGCACTTGACACAGCGACAGTCCGCAGAGCGGCTGCTCGACTGGCAAGGCAGCGACTAAGGAAAGGCGGCAAAAGGGAAAGGCATAAAGAGTAGTAAGCAAGGAAAGACGGAAAGCAGATTAATATTTACATAGGCCCTTGGCCGAATCTTCGAATAGAAGTTCAAGATACACCCGCGGGTGGAATTGTTCGAATCTAACAAAGTTTTCAAAAGATTACTAAGACAGACAAACAGAGGCGAAAAAGCAGCCTAGGAGGCGGCGTCTGGGATTGGAGGATCGGAGGAGATGGTGGTGTCAGGTGCTAGGGCAGTCGGCTGGGCGGTCTCGGTTTGATCGCCTCCAGCGGCAGTCGCTTTCTCCTGACGTGGCTTGTTGCTGGAGGCGCGGTCGAGCTGAGGATGGCCGCCTGCTCCGTCTTCTGGCACCTCCGCCTCGCCTTCGGCCTCCGCCTCGTCCTCCTCCTTAGTGCTGGAGTCGATCACCTCCGCCGAGTCCTCGCCATACTCTGGGTTCATCCCGAACCACTCTATTGGCACTTCCTTGCCGCCTTCAGCCCGCTCGGGCACGAAGACGCTGGTGTCTGTGTACTCGGTGATGGCCGCCGCATGCTCGATAAGGGCGTCCTCCACGGCCTCCAGTTCGGCTTGGGCTTCCGACCGAAACGCGGCCAGGCGGTCCAGGTCAAGCCCTGGATACCACGCCTTGACGAACTCCAAGGCCCGGCGTGCTCCGGCCCGGGCCGAGGAGCCCTTCCAGGCCTCAAGACGGCCGGCAGCGACTTCCAGCCAGTCGGCGGTCCGACTGGCGGTATGCAGAGCCGGCATGTCCGGCCACAAAGCGGCAACCGCCTGGGCGCCGGCACGCTGAAGCCGGCGCATCTGCCGGTGGACCGGACAAAGACGGGCTTCAATGCTCAGGAGCTGTTCATCAACGGTTCGGGGGGCATTGGCGGCGATCTCCTCACCATTCGCCCTTCGCGACTCATGAGCAGCCTCGATGGCCAGAGGGACCGCCTGCGAGTGGCCAGGGAAGAAGTCTGCCAAGACGAAAAAGAAGAAAGTCGAAAATCAGAAGTCAGCCCGACACATAGTCGGAAGCGCGAAGAAGCGAAAGAAACGTACCATCCACAATATCCTCGATCTTGCGGAAGCCGGAGGTCAGCATCGCCTCCCTGTCAGTCCAGGAGGAGCGCTCGCTCTCGAACTCGGCCAGGAGAGCGGCTTCGTTCTTCTCGGCCTCGTCCTGCGCCTTCTTGAGCATCTCCTTCTGCTCGGCCAGCTGCGCCGCCAGTAGGTCGCGCTCCGTGACGAGCCTGTCACACTCCTCCTCCTTGGCGCGACGGGCGGTATTGGCCTCGCCCAGCTGCTCCTGAAGAGCGGCGTTGGCTCCTGAAAATCGAAAGAGAAAACGAATCAGTCGTCAGCAAAGAAGATCGCCGGGAAGATCCGGCCCGACTGCTCAGTAGTCGGCCCGAATCTCGGGGACTACAGCCCGCGGGTGCGCCAGCGCGCCCCCGCGAAGAAGAAGAACTCACTCCGGCTTTCCGACAAGTCGGCAGCCCGCTTGCTCAACTCCTCAACATTGCGGTTGAAGGCAGTAGCGCGGAGGTTGTGATACTCCTGCAATAAGTCATTGAAGACGAAGTTAGTGTTTGGAACTCGCCAGAGGGAGTTCCGAACCGCCTGCTCAGCAGCCGGCCCGGAACTCGGGGACTACACCTAGTGGGTGCGCTGGCGCGCCCCCACAGAGAAAAACAAGAATCAAGAAGGAGAAGAAACTTACTCGGACGGCCGTTCGCGCGGCCAGATGCGCTCTGGTGCAGGCCTGAAGGGCGTCGCCTTCGGCCCGCAACTTCGCCTGGACTTCCAGGAGCGATTGATTTAGCGGCCCGGTGCCGCCTCCGCGCACCCACCCGGTGGGCGCGGCGCTTGTGGCCTCGGCATCTAGAGCTGTCGAGCTGGCAGCGGCGATCTTCCGAGGTAGCGGCGCCGAGGTCACCCTCTCAAGACGGTGACGCACCGGCGAGGCGACCTGGAGAAGCAGCCGTGCTTCGGCCTCGTCCATGGCCGGCGGCTCCGACGGATCCACCGGCTGTTTGCCGTGCGGCCTCCCAGACGGCAGTGGAGGCGGCAGCAGCGGCACGAGAGCATCCGACATGGAGGCCTCGCTGCTCTCCTTCTCCGCGATGGGGTTCTCGGTGCCGGCTCCCCCGGTCTGCCCCGTGAACTCCGGAGGCGGCGGCACAGACGATAGTGGGGGGACGAGCATCGCCGATCGACGATGCGCAGCCTCCTCGGCGCGCCATCTCGCCGCAAGGGCGGCTTCGGCATCATCCACCTTTTTCTGGGCGGAGGCGGCCGCCCTGTCGGCCTCCGCCTTCTCCAAATGCGCGGCCTCCTCCTCCTCGCGCTTCTCCCGCGCATTCCGCTCCGTCGCCTCCCGGAGGTCGGCGGCAGGGTCGGGCCGCCGAGTATTGGCGGACGTCTCTGCCGATCCCATGATGGAGGGGATGGCGACTCTCTCAAGGGAAAGAGGGGCCCTGAAGAAAAATGGAGGGAGTATGTAAACGAACACTCAGACAAGATTCAACGAAGAAAATAAAAGAGTGTAAAGACTTATGCGGATACTAGCGGCGGCTTTCTCACTTCCCTTCGGAAGCGGTTGGCCTTCGCGGCCGCCTCCTCTCGTCTGGTCGCGGCGGCCGCCCCCTTGAACTTCTTCAATTTACCGCCGGGCGCACTCGGCCCGGCGTGACACCTCTTCGCGCCGCCTTGGCCGGCGGAGGAGCCAGCGCCCGATGGGCCGATCCTCAGCTGATGGCGCGGAGCGACTCCGCCTTCAGCGTTGTCATCAGGCCAGTCGGCGAAGGTGGCCGAGGGCCTGAAGTCGCCTTCTACCCCCCCCCCCCTTCCCCCGCCTTCGGCGTCGGCTTCCATCGCCGCCGCCCCCAAGTCGGGGTCGTCGACGTCGCTCTCCGCGCGGTCGGGAACATACTCGCGGGGCTGCCTCGTGGCGCCGGCGGCAGGCTGCATCAGAGGATTCTAGTTCAGAAGAAGCTAACAAGAGTCAGAAGCCGGAGTCGGCTGCGGAAAAAGATAAAACAGCAGGGAGACTCGACTTACCACTGGTGGAGGGTTGACGCGCGAGTACGGCTCCTTGCCGAACTGCCAGTCCTCTTCGTACTCGCAGTGCGCGATGTAATTTACCATGTTCGCCACCTCCTTGCGGCGCATCTCCTTGGTGCTCATCCGACTTGGGTCTCGGATGCCGCTCATCTGACAGATCAGGTGAGGCCGGCCTTGGAGGGGGAGAACTCGGCGCGCCACGAAGGCGGCCAGCAAGTCGGCCCCGATGAGTCCCTCCGACTGCGTCAAGACTCTGAGTCGCGCCACGGCGGCGGCTCCGGTAGGAGTCAGCGTCTTGACTCGGTGGGACCAGCTGGGGAGCCGCCCAGTCAGGGGAGCGGCGTTATAAGGCGGCAAGTTGACCCAGTCGCCGTCGGAGGCAAGGTTCTTCACGTAGAAGTACGAGCGCTGCCACATCTTCACCGACTTGATCAGCGTGATGGGAGGAAAGGGGTTGTCAGCCGTCGAGCGCCGCATCGCGATGAAGGCACCGCACTGTGCCGGCATGCCGGCGATGTGTGTGCCGAGCTTAGAAGAGAAGAATTCTCCCCACAGCTCGATGGTGGGGAGAACGCCGAGGAAACCTTCACACAGGGTGGCGAAGGTAGAGAGCAGCACCACCGTGTTCGGTGTGAGGTGGTGCGGCTGAAGGCTGTGGAACTCCAGGAACGAGCGGAAGAAGCCGCTCGCCGGCAGCCCCAGGCCGCGCATAAGGTGCGAGCGGAAGATGACCCGCTCGCCCTCTTCCGGCGCCGGCCGGATTTCCCCCTCCGGCACGGCGCGGGCGCGCACGAGGTCCGTGCTGGGGAGACGGCGGGTCTGGCGGAGGAACTCGATGTGTTCTTCCTCTACCTCTGAGCCGTCCCATACGCCGGAGCGCACGGCAGAGGCCGCGGCGGAGGAAGAGCTCATCGCCGCGGAATGAGGTGCTCCTGCTCGACGGCGGAGGAAGGAGGGAGAGAAAGCAAGATGAGGCGGGGAGCGGGGAAGAAAGGCGCGCAAGCTGTGCCGCTCCGCTTCCCCCCGCCTACTTATAGCCCTGTGGGCTGAGAAGCCGAGGGGGCGGTCGTGGGATTAGCTGCGCATGATGCCCCACGCCGCCCTACGATTTACCCACGAAGTTACTGCGCGCAGTAACAACGTGGGAAAACCAACCGTCCTCAGCCACAACGGATCCGTCCGTATGCCGAGGCGCGGTAGTGGCGGGCCCCGCCTGACGGCCCGTCCCGTCGCGCGCGTGGGCAGGCAGACTGTTCTCCCCACGTGGCGCCACGCGATAGGACCGCCCTGATGGCAGCGGGGAAGCGTATCAGGCACGCCGCCTGGCTTCCCGCCGCGACCTTCGAGCTGAGGCTCTCCACAAAAGTTCCGACTTTCGACAGTCTGCCCGAGGGAAGACGGCAGCCGAGTCCCAGAGTCTGCACTTTTAAAAGATTGAAGTTGTTGAAGCCCCACAATGCAGCGTCCGCAGGGTTTCACCAGCTTCGGGGACTACTGTCGGAGTAATGGGCCACGGGTAGGCTAACCCGAGCCCTAGGACATTTCAAGACATCGGGGCAGGCCGCGCCCCTCAGGCCGAGTCCCAGGCGGCGACTCCCAGATAAGCCGACTCCAAGCTAGCGACTTCCAGGAAAGCCGACTGTGGAGAGTCGGCCCAAGACTCCTCCCTTATCCCGAAGTACGATGCAGGGTACGGTTGCGGCATCGCCTTTTCCCCCTCTGCCTACGAAGGGCCGGCATGGCTACAGTAGGTCGTACCGCTGGAAGATCTCCGGTGAGATACGGCACTGTTGCCATGCCTGCCCTGACCTTAGCCACAGTACGCAGTGCACTGTGCCCACGACGCTGGCATGTACGACCCGAAGGCGGTGGGGCCGCCTGTCAGTGGGAGGGCCGAAGCAGGCCTGGGCAACCCGAAGACGGGCCCGTGGGAGTCGGCCTCCCTGGAGTCGGCCGACTCCTCCCGGGCCCCACAAGCCATTAATCAGATAAGATGGGGAATGGCGACAGTGATCGCCCGATAGACGGCGGCACTGTTGCCACGACCCGATGACCGAGCCTGCGTCATCAGGAGTGCCGCTATAGTATCAAGCCTGTCCGCGGGACCCGCCAGTCGGCGGGCCCCAGAAGCCGGCAGGAAGGACGACGGCTTGAGAGACAGATGGCTGGGACCCGCGCCCAGCCGGATTACTATTGTACCCCCGGGGGGTAGGCCTATATAAACCCCCCGGGGCACCCATGCCAGGGGTTCGAACCTAGAGAGGAAGATAGATCAGATAGCCCAGGGAGGAGAGAGCCAGCCTTGCCCTCTCCTACCTCCCGAAACAGCTCCAGGAGCACCATTGTAGTTACCTTGCTTTAGTGATCATGCGAAGACCCCGCAGAGCAGCAGTAGGGGTGTTATCTCCTAGGAGAGCCCTGAAGCTGGGTAAGTTCCGCCGGCGTGCATGTCTTCGCCTCATCCCGCTTCCAGGCACCGGCGACGTTCTACTCGCTCCCACCATGATAAGCCATCCTTTGCATATGTCGTACCCAACCCCCGACAGTGACCGATTTTAGAACTTTGTGAAACCCTAGCAGTCTCGGTGCCACCGAATTGTGACTCGGTCTGACCTAGTTCACTAGTTTAGGTTCCAAAATTGCTTCAGTATCACCGTGTTTGAAAATCGGTAGATCTGAAATGCTTTCTGTGGAAACTAAAACTAAGTTTTTTGAACCATTCTTTTGCAAAAATCTCTGCATTTTGTGATGCTCATCCACTCTATCTCATATATAACTATTCATAGGGTCAGCAGTTAGTGATTTGCAGCATGTCAGACCAAAGTGATAGTCAGAACAAGTCAGCAGAGCAGATTCACATGAGTGAGGGCACTAGTCCCTCTAGCAGCTCAGATGATGGGAGCAGAAGCACTCCAAGCAATTTGCCCAAAGCAGCCACAAGAGCTAGAAGGAAGAGAACCTCGGACTCTGAGGATGAGGATTATGTTGCTGCTGAAGATGAGGCTACTTCCAAGAAGGTAGTGCTCAAGAAGGTGCTCAGTTCAACTGCAGTAAAGCCAGGCATGAAGATCAAAAGGCCAGCAGGAAGACATCCAATGTCCAAAGCCAGAGGATCAACTCAAGTACCTGAAAAGCCTGATCCCAAAGAGCCAGCTGCAGAAGGAAAGAAAAGGAAGGAAAGGGTCAAGAAGACCATGGCCAGAGTTGTTGGGCAATCTTCCATGATGGAAGAGGGAGAAGAGGTTGCTGAACCAGCACCCAAGGCACAAAAGCTGATGGGTGGTGCTATAAAGTCAGGGGTTGTAACATCAAAGCCCAAAGAAGCACCCAAAGCTGCCTCCAAGCCCAAGATTGCACCAAAGAGAAATACCAGGAGTATACCAGCAGCTGAGAACAACAAGGCCCCAATGCCTGAGGTTGCTGCTGAGGAAAATGAAGAAGGGCAGATCTTAAGGAAGCTCAAACCCAAGATCCTAGACCACAATGATGCTCATCCTGTGGCTGAGAACATGAAGATCAGGAGAGACTCAGGGTTGAGGCTATGGAGAGAGTCAGATCCATATGCCACTAGGAGAAGGACTGCTATACATTATAGGTTCCACACCAAGGAGCAGCAGGACTTCTGTGAGACAATCTTGTTGGACAAGAAGCCCATAGTGTGTGATATGAGGTGGGTCGACTGGACCTACATGAAGGAAAATGAGGAACACTATCCTGGAGTGCAAGACAGTTTCATTGCTTGTGGAGTTGCAGATTTTGTTGGGCAGAAGCTCACCAACTGGAATGATGAACTCATCATGCAATTCTACTCCACAGCACACTTCTATCCAGATGGCAGGATAGTATGGATGTCTGAAGGAACGAGATACCAGTCAACCATTGAGGAATGGGAAAGTCTGATCAATGCCCCAAAGGAGAGTGAAGATGACTTGGACATTTATGCCAAGAAGAAAATGGATCATAACTCAATGTCACATATGTACAAGGAGATCCCTGATGAAGCACTTGAGATTTTCAAGTTTGGATCAGTTCATTTTCTTCTGTCAGGGCTGCCTACGATCAACCAGATCCTAAGGCACACTCTTTTGCCCAAATCAGGTGATCACAACATGATTCGAGGGCATGCAATAAACTTGCTACATGTATTTGATGTGCCCCAGAAATTCAAGGTCATGAGCCTTATGGTTAAAACTATCAAGAGGATTGCAGTAGACCAGAAGAGAAGTTGTGGATATGCTCCACAGATTCAGGAGTTGATTAACTCAAAGATGGGCACAGGAAAATATCAGTTGGATAAAGAACATTTTGCTCTCTATCTAGACTTTGAGGACAATCAAGTTGTCATGAATGAGGATGAACCATCATCAGTGCAAGCTCAAGCAAAGAAGGAGAAAGCAAGGAAAGAGAAGGCTGCCAAGATGCCAACTCAAGAGGAGGCATCTGAGTATTTCTTGAAGAACAAGCAGGAGCAGCTTGGTTACTTGATAGCATCAACACTAAGGATTGAGAAGGGGTTGGCCACCCTAACTCAAAACCAGGAGAGCCTGGAAAGGATCATGGAACAAAAATTCTATGATCTTGATGTAAAAGTAACTGAGATTCAGTCTGTTGTGGAACAGCTTCACGATGACATGCAGGAGAGGAAGGGCAAGACAACCACTAATGCATTTGCCAGAGTGCCTAGAGCTCAGAGGTCAGATGCAGTGCCTGTGACAGACACAAGAGCCACATCATCTGCACCAGCTAGAGCTCCTACAGCTCCAGTGCAACCAGCTCCAGCACCAACTCCTCCAGCTCCATCTACATCGACAGAAGCCTTCATTCTTGGAGTTATCCGTACACCACCACCACCTGTAGACCAAGCCTGAGAGACGATCTAGCACTATGCATTTTCTATGAACTTTTTGGTAACTTGTTGCCAAAGGGGGAGAAAAATGTATAGATCATAGACTTTGAGAGAGAGATTTGCTGTTTTTTGTTCTCTCTTGTCTTTTTGGTTAAACTTGTTTGTTTTTTGATTGCTTGAGATACTATGCAATTACCTGTGAGACATTGATGATCATGTGTTTGATCATAAGCTACACTTATGCATGTTTGGTGATATTATCTTACCTATCCTTATATGATCATTCATTTTACTTGGTGATGAGTGCATGTATTCAATCTCTATTATTTTGAGCGCTCCACCAAGATGTATGTGACATGGAAGAGTAACCCATGAGCCTAATTTCTTGTGCATTTGCAGTCCAAAGCAAATCTTAAACTATGCACAAATTTAGGGGGAGCTCTTGCTTATCACATACTTCTCAAAGCGACGATGTTTTTTTCAATCTTATTATCATTTGTCGAAGCTTTGATCTATATGTTGTCATCAGTTACCAAAAAGGGGGAGATTGAAAGTGCAACTATCCCTAGGTGGTTTTGATAATTCATAAGAACATGTAGCTCATTGAGCTAATGCTATTCCAAGACTATTATTTCAGGAAGCTCAATGAATGGCATGGCATGGATGATGAAAGTGGATCCCTAAAAATATCAAGGACAAAGGATTGGCTCAAGCTCAAAAGCTCAAGACTCTACATTTTATATTTCAGTGATCCAAGATCACATTGAGTCTATAGGAAAAGCCAATACTATCAAGGAGGATGAGGTGTTGCTTAATGAGCCTCTTGCTTCATGTGCTTAGTGATATGCTCCAAATATCCTCAACTACTTTCTCACATCCTCATTTGACCTAAACCTAAAGCCAAAATCGGTCACACCGATTCTTTCTATCTGGCGCCACCGAGTTCAAATGTCATAGCCACTACCACAAACCCTAGGCAAATCGGTCTCACCGATAGGGATCTCGGTCTCACCAAGATGGGATTGTAATCTCTCTGTTTCCCTTCATAACGTTTCGGTCTAACCGGAGTGAGCGATCGGTCCCACCGAGATTGCAATGTAAACTCTCTGTTTCCCTTTTGTAACATTTCGGTCTCACCGAAAAGGGCAAATCGGTCCCACCGAGTTTAGCTGACCAACTCTCTGGTTAGCTAATTACCAAAATTGGTCTCGCCGAGTTTGTGTAATCGGTCTCACCGAGATTGCGTTATGCCCTAACCCTAACCATATCGGTCCTACCGAGTTGCATGTCGGTCCCACCGAAAATCCTAATGGTCACTAGGTTTACTAAATCGGTCTGATCGAGTTTGTTGATTCGGTCCCACCGAGATTGGTAAATTGTGTGTAACGGTTAGATTTTGTGTGGAGTCTATATATACCCCTCCACCTCCTCTTCATTCATGGAGAGAGCCATCAGAACAAACCTACACTTCCAACTTACCAGTTCTGAGAGAGAACCACCTACTCGTGTGTTGAGGCCAAGATATTCCATTCCTACCATATGAATCTTGATCTCTAGCCTTCCCCAAGTTGCTTTCCACTCAAATCTTTTTTCCACCAGATCCAAATCCTATGAGAGAGAGATGAGTGTTGGGGAGACTATCATTTGAAGCACAAGAGCAAGGAGTTCATCATCAACGCACCATTTGTCACTTGGGAGCCTCCGACAAGATTGTGGAGTTGAACCAAGGAGTTTGTAAGGGCAAGGAGATCGCCTACTTCGTGAAGATCTACCGCTAGTGAGGCAAGTCCTTCGTGGGCGACGGCCATGGTGGGATAGACAAGGTTGCTTCTTCGTGGACCCTTCTTGGGTGGAGCCCTCCGTGGACTTGCGCAGCCGTTACCCTTCGTGGGTTGAAGTCTCCATCAACGTGGATGTACGATAGCACCACCTATCAGAACCACGCCAAAAACATCCGTGTCTCCAACTGCGTTTGAATCCTCCAAACCCTTCCCTTTACTTTCTTGCAAGTTGCATGCTTTAATTTCTGCTACGTATATACTCTTTGCATGCTTGCTTGATTTGTGTGATGATTGCTTGACTTGTCCAAAGTTTGCTAAAATCTGCCAAACTCTAAAATTGGGAAAAGGTTAAGTTTTTAATTGGTCAAGTAGTCTAATCACCCCCCCTCTAGACATACTTCAAGGTCCTACAGGCGACCTCTAAGAAGAGAGAGAGTTCTTAGAGGCAGTGAAAAATGCACACTATGGATGCTCTAATCCAACTTACAGGAGTAGTAAAATGTATTCTTGTGGTTCATGTTTTCTTTGGTCTTGCTTGTCTAGTCAAAATTATCATTGGAGTTCGTGCAAAATGGAGGTCCGTTTGGGGTCGTGCATTGGAGTTGGCCTTACAAGTGGGACCGTAGTTGAGGAAACCGACTATCGGCAAACCCCCACCTCGCCCGCCGCGCGATGGCTGAAGTTAGAGAAACGACGAGGTTGAAGAGATTGCTCTAGCACGGACTCCAAGAAGAAATATGGTGTCAGATGGATGTCGTGGTGGTGGCGTGTGCCGTACTCCTGGACGTGAATGCTTGTTCTGGCCCATGCCACCCTACTACTCCTACTACTTACTATATAGTACTAGTATCGAGGATTCGAGGTGCTGGTTACGTACAACGAACACATTAACATAATGCTACAGTAAAAACACCCGCCCGACGCGCGAAGCATGTGAAGCTAGTACAAATAGTGTACTACTATTGTTGATTGGCCTCATTCGATAACCTGTTTCAATGCACGTACAATTATGTATTCGGAAAATATTTTTTTGCCTCGTTGCACCACTCACTCAGAGAAGCGACTCGAAAGCCATTCATAAATTTAGTAAGTTTATCACAGGCATATCATTTTATTACATACAACAGGTCATCAACCCACATCAACAATGAGGATACATTATAAATACTAAATTTTCACCCCACAACAAATAACAAGCAATGAAATGAACTTCAACTCAACCATTCCTCGGCGTTGGAAACGCTTGCTTTGAACCACAAGTGATTCTATGGGACGGGCCATCTATTGTCGATCTCGAGACCAACGCAGGACTGATCATCCAGGCTGAAGCGGCCTACTATATCAGTACCAGGGTAGGGAACCACCCAAATGTCCAAGGAATAGACACAGTTGCTTCTCATAAATGGTACTAGTAACGTTGTGTCAACAGCAGTTGGATCGTCTTTCACCATCGTCGGATAGTTTTGTCCAAGGAAGAGTGAGTTTTCTCCAAGACTATCAATTCTGTACCAGGGAGAAGGTGTTGGCGCTAGCACACTAGTATCCATCTCGAATACCATGCAATGGGTGTTGGAATAGGTCGGGAGAGTGCGACCATGGGAGACAACACGTGCTCCCTCAGTAGTAACAAACTCAATGCGTTGGATACACACAAGAAGAGGTGATCCATCGGAGTTAGTTGCCAGGCGCCACTGAGTATATACGTTCTACTCGCCCTCATGATCGTGATCATCACCATCGTCATCTCCCCCTTGGTTATAAAAATTTTCAAGTATAGGTGGTGCAATGTTCATAGTACCTTGGAAACACAAGAAGAAGGTTAATTAGTAAAGGGAAACTTGCTAACCCGCATGCATGTGGATGAAACAATTATAATTATGCTGGAAGACAAACATACCGAAAGTATAAGGATTCCATGCAAAAACAGTGCCACGAGTGGTGGCAGCAAACACAAGGCCCTCGTATTGAATTGCATCACAGTACAAATCCATGTATAGAAACTAATTTTTTAGAAATATCCATCCAGTCGAACCACGAAGGACGGCAACAAGCTTGTCGAAGATAGCAACAACTTCATAGTTGTTGTAATTCCAAGAGCGGTTGGGAACTCGACACATTGCTATCTTCTGTAGAAGACAGTCACAATGATCGTATTTGAATGTGCGTATAATACCGGTGTGCTCAACCTCTGGGCAGTCTGCTGAGATTTTTGGAAGTGGAACCCGGTCACGAGTGTACACATTCACAAGTTCCCACTCGCAGTTGGACCCAATGTAAACAACCCAATCTCCATTTGCGCCTGCCCAATCCTTGCCCTCAAGCGATGGCATCTTAACATCATACGTATCATTATCAAGCGGCATCAACTTGCACAAGGCGAGGCCTCCGTCGTCCCTGCGCCAGTATTCATCAGGGTCACGATGAAGAAGATAGGGGAGATCAAACCGCTCCTTGACTCTTGGGTTCCTTGTAATGATGTTATTAGTTGAGTCGGGAATGGGCTTGAACGAACCTGCCATGCTAGCCGAGGTGATGATGTCGCACCGATCAATGAGTTCCTCCACCACGTCATCTTTTAGATCGGGGCAAGAATAACAGGGTCATTTCCGGCCTGTTTCCTCCATGGAGAAGACGATCGAACAATGGCAGAAGAAAGGGTGAAGAGCTGAAGGAAAATGGAGGAGGGAGAGGAAGAGCGTGCGACAGCAGTTCCAAATCGAGAGGGAAAGGCGAAGAGTCAGTGGACGGTTGCCAGTTTGCCACGGTTCACGAATAGGCGCCCTGGCCTACACATCTGTTTGGAAATACTACTACTCGTCGTCGTCTCACTGATATGTTGGAACGGGACCACATGTCAACGAAACATGGTGTGTAATTTCTCGTGCAAAATGCGATCTGGCCGCGTTGGCCCAAGGTGCCGCATTAGATTTTTTTTTTTGAAAGTTTGCCACATTAGTTATCGACCTTTAATTTTTTTTAACATGCAATCTGAATGGATAGCTCATGTGGTCATCACACGTGAGCGGATATAGTGATGGTTGATTCGCCCAAGCAACTTATTACTGTGGGAATATGGGAGTAGCAGCGGATTCAAGGAACAGAGAAATGATGGTTTCTTCGTCCGAGCAACTTACTGTGGCAAAGGTGGGGCTCTGTGATTTGACTGCTCACTAGTCATTACTACTGCGGCGCAACGACCGGGGTGAATCTTTCCCTGATGTTGTGTTGTGCACTCAATATTGCTGCATGGCAGGTGGAGCCGGATGAAGGATGTCCAACATGTCAATGAAACAAAGTTGAATTGTTTCTGGCATTGCTATCAATCCTTCAGGATTTGTTTATATGTACGCATAATTTTGATGAAATTGTATTGTGATGCTATGAAGGTTTCAACTTTGGTTCTCGCAGAAAAAAAAAGGTTTCAACTTAGGATTCATGTGTCTTGCCTCGAGATTATCTCGTTACAACATTCCATCAAATACAAATGAAACTATCATGGCTAATGCATCTCAATGATTCACAGATCAGCGCCAATTTTCACATCACAACTAGAGACAAAGTTGTGAGAAGGTGTACAAATAAAGAAAAAAATATAATTGATCGATGTTGTTCATAGGCATGGCTCCATTTGCTTGGCACAGTGTTCATTGCTTGGCAGCTAGTTTCACCCAGCTCTGTAGCCAAAAAAGAGGTGTATGAAGGACACCACAATCCGATCATTTTGTGCAGCTCCACTAAAATCGAGCAGACCATCCCTATTTGCAAAGATATCCAGTCGGTGTGATTACAATAATAGTGGAACTAGATGATGAAACATAACACACATAAATAGAAGCCGATCACCTCTGCGATCTCTCTTTAGGACTAACTTCTTGTTGGAGAAGATTAGGCACGGAGTTGGATGAGGAGGATAGCAAAACCAATCTCCCTTTCCGCAGTCCCACAGAAATGTGAAAATGTTGCCCGGGTGACATTTTGGCGGAACTGCACAAAACACTCTTCAGAAAAGTGATTTGTGCAGTTCACCAAAAGGTCGCAATAGCAACGAGGTGAAAATGGATATCCTTGTTTGCAAAAGGAGGTCGAAAGGAAACAATCACTGCCCAATAACACAAGTTGAAGACACATACGCTGACAAAAAAGAAGCATGTTCCATGTAATAAGGGAAAGATAGCACATGGTGGTTTATCAAAAATGGTTTGAGGAGGAGATTGCAAGATGGAAAGTACGCCGGCCAAGATACGATTTAAGCAAACAACTAAAGAAGATCCACATGCAGCAACGTGGGAAGATGGGCACTGGAGAAAGGCCGGAGGAAGCTGTACCTGAGGGTCATCGGGATGTTACTAGGAGGGTGCCGGCGGCCGGGATCTGCCCATACTGTGGCAGCGAGCAAGTGGCGAAGGCCCTACCGCATCGGAGCTTGGTCAGAGAGAACGGCAGGTACCACAGATCGAGACGTGTTGCCTCAACACCGTCGAACAGAGAGACGATGCACATCCTCCCTTTCCGCCGGCGGACGGGATGCGGCCGGATCACTGACCAATGCTGAGAGAGAGAGAGAGAGGCCACGGCGGCCTTGTGTGAGATGGTGTGATGAGAGACAAACCCATTTTTCCATTTTTCTCATGGCAATTGTTTTATATTATGTACGTGCCATTGAGGAATATATAACTTTATTTAATGCTAACGCGTCAAGTCGAACTTTTTTCCGTCTAGGCGTGGTAACCGACCCTCCTTCGAGTAAACAACCGCTACACGCGTCAAATTGTCACGTTGGCTGCCTTTTCGTATAGAAACGAACTCCATGGTGTACCCGCGAGGGTGTGGCCGGGAACGAGACGTGAGCACGTGTGTCCTGCGTGCACTTCTTCTTTAGGTGCAGGTACGTACGTGGGTGGGTGTGAGAGAGATGGTTTGTGCGAAACAGAGGCAATGTGTTGATGATATCTCAATCAGAAAAACGTAACATATGCAATGTGTGTGAAACAGAGTCATGGACGTGAGATATCGATAGAATTGAAAACAGGGATGAAGTGTGTAGCTGCGCGATCGATAAAGAGTGCCATCGAATTTGTGTTTGCCCACGTCAAAGATACAGGGCGGCTGGCCTACTAGAATTTGAGAGGGCAGAGGTGCAGTTTTTCTCCGTGGCATGGATACCTGCCTACAACGTTCAACTATCGGTGTGTGTGTGGGGCGGGAGGGGATAGAGACCGATCGACTAGTATATGTGTGGGGAAGGAGAGAGACCTAGCTATGTATTGAGGGAGATCGATCGACATCCATGGATATGTGTAGCAGAGGAATAAGGTTGGGAAAAAGACAAAGGTAGAGCGTCGGAGGGTTGGTGGTGGAGTGGCGTCTCACAAATAGTGGGAGAGGCCTGCTAGACAAACAGAGGGTACGAGTGCAATATCCATAAGAGAGGGCGGGGGATGTCCGTCTGTCTATGCACGTGCGTGTGAGAGATGGGTCAGGAGGTATTCAAGGATGATGAGGGGAGAAGATATGGTTGTGGTAAGCATACGTAACTACATAGGAAGATCAATCGTCGTGTGTTTGAGAAAAGGAGAGACATAACTAGGGAGGTAAGTGTATCGGTGCTTGGTGAAAACGAATTATAGTCGACCTGGCTATATGTAGGGAGATTAGTTCATATACACGCCTGCATGTGTTAGAAGCAAATAAGGTCCAGAGAGGCAGACAGGGGGAGAGGGTGTGGCTAGGAGGTGGTGCGAGAGGCCTACCATGTCGAGGGGGGAGGAGTGTGCGAGTATGTGATCAATGAAAAGAGGGGCGGGAGTGTGCACCTGCGCGGAATCGTATTGGACATAGGGGGGCATGGACGGTGAGAAGACAAGAGGGAAAGTATATATGTGTTTGTTGTAGGCACACTTGGCTAGAGAGGTATATCAACCGGTGTGTGCCGAAAAGGAGCCAGGGGCCTACACACACTGCTGGTGGACGACCTAAAGAGAAATAATGAATGTGCGCGATGGAGGGGACGCTAAGGGTGTGTGAGAGGGGGGCGGGCGTGTGCATGCACGATAGAAAGTTAGCGCTAGCTAGCTACAAATAGAAGAGGATCGTGAAGGTGTAAAAGATGAACAAAGATCATAATTCATTATAAAAAAGTGGATACGGATACTTGAAGAAGATATCATAATGTAGAACATTGATTATAATTTGGGCTAATGTGTGGCTTTTGCAACTGAGGCCTAAATACTTGTCATAATGTAGGGGGCGGGGCACTATACTTTGTGTGATAAACACAGTGTACGTATGGAACATGGTTTAGATTATGAATATATAGTTAGTACATCAAATGTACTATTATTTGTAATCAACATCAAGTGTTTTCAAAAAATAGAATTCGAGTTCATGTAGTACACATAGTTCATATCTATCTCTATAGTAATCATGTGGTGTGTTATTAAGGTAATGCACGAATGATGGTTGAAGTTGGCAACAAGATTGTAGATTCTTATTGAAATAGAGAAATGAATTCAAATTTAGTTTGAATTGCAGCGGTAGTATAGACATTTGGAATGCACTAAAATGTTGGTATGAGTAGGTTACATGCATTATACAGCAAGCGAAAAAATTTAATCGGACATAACATGGATTCATACTCCCTCCTTCCATCTATATAGGGCGTAATGAGATTTTTAAGACCGCCTTTGACTATTGACAAGATTAATAGTACATGACATGCACAATGTGAAAATTATATCATTGAAAGAACCTTTCACAAATGAATTTAACGGTGTGCTTTGTGTGAGTTGCATGTCATATATTATTGCTCTAATATTTGGTCAAAGTTAGCATCGAAAAATGCATTATACCCTGTATAGATGGAAGGAGGGAGTAGCTTTGAATAGCATTTGTATAGTAAAACGGGGCAAGACTCTCTCTTTGTGTGGTGTGAATAGTTTTAATTTTTTCGTTTTCTTTTTGGTTGAGGGAAGTGTGAATTGATTTGGTACGTACAAGTACAATATTACTACACATTAGGCTTGTCCCTAAAATTCAACCCACGTCTTATTATATCCCAAAAATTCAGATATCGTGCTCCCAAAACTGGCGCCTTCACAACCCGCGCCTTGCTATCCCGAAATTACAACGCGCGCGAAAACTCCCTCCAGCTGCCAAATCCCGACACGCGAAATCCCCCTTCTAACCCTGAGCCGAAAGGGCCGCTAGTTCAAATCGGTGGGGTGTACTTTTGTAACACACCCTACATTTTGGACAAGCGCGTCCCTAAGTCATGCTTCACCCCCTCCCATCGCCCCCTTTTCGCCATTCGAAATCCCAGGCCGCCATAACCTCTCCGCTCTAGCCGCGAAACCCCACCCTCCTTCGTCCGCCACCTCACCGCTGCCCAGCCGGAGCCTCTTCCCCGACGACGTCGTCCACCGCAATAGCTCGACGTCCCTTGTGCACCTCCCCGTATGATGATCCATCGTCCATCTTGCCGTCCCGCTGGTTCAGCCGCCCCGTCCTCTACCTCCAAGGAGCTGCTCCGATGATCGCCTCATCTATCGCGGTTGCTCCATCCCCACAGCGCCACCATAACCTGCTCCACCGGAACCGCAGCATCCTCACCGACTCCTCGGACGAAGACGAGGCCTACTCGGCGCCACCAAAGAGGTTGTACACTCATCGCATCACACCTTCTCCTTAACTCGACCTTCCGGCACCGACGGTGCTCCATCCCGCACCCCCATGGAGCGGCTACCTTGAAGCTAGCGCCGAGGGCGACATCTCCATGGCGGCTCTCCCCCAGTGCGAGGCCCCTTCGGCAGCGGCGGCCATACCAGCCAGATCTGCTGTTGCTGCTGCTCCGGCTCTCGCTCGCTCGCTCGCGCTGCTGCTACTGCTTCGGCTCTCGCTCGATCGCTCGCTCGCCCAGCTGCTGCTGCTGCTCTCCCCCTCGCTCATGCTGCTGCTCTGCTCCGATTTAGCCACACTTTAGTCGACTGAATCGACTTTTGGGTCAGTCGATTTTCAGGGGTTGGGGGGGTGCTCGTCGGAGGTAAGTAAGAACCACCCGCAGCGGGGACGAGGGCTCGCCAGAGAGGTACCCCGCTATCTATCTTAGGGTTCAGGGTGGGGGCGGGGGGCCTAGAGGGCTGGCCGTGGCGGCGAGGCGGCGCTGGGGCCGGCGGTTCGGCCGGTGGTGGCTGGTGGCTCAGAAGGGTGTAGGTTGAAGATGAACTGCAGGCCCTCCCTAAACTACAGGTCAAGCGCCTCTCTGCTACCATTGCATTCAGTTTCGATAGTAGCATTCAAATTCCACGGTAAATTTCAGTTTCGACAGTTAAGTTCAGATTTAACAGTTTTTACCTCATCTGTTGTAGTCAGGTGGTTTTTGGTGATGTAAATTTTACATCCATTTTACATCATCTATTGGAGATGCTATTAGAATCCCACTTGAGATTGACCATGTCTGCCTTGTGCTGCTTCAGCCTTGACGTCTTACGGCTCACCGGAGCTGCTCCAACGACAAAACGATCCATCACAACAGAGCAGTGCCCTTGACGCCGTCTACAGATTCCTCAGATCTTCCTCCACACCTCCGACAGCCACCTCTACCCCAACTGCTTCAGCGACCAACCCAATGATGCTGAGGTCGACACGGCTAAAGCAAAGAGGTTGTACACTTGTTGCATCACTTATTACTATACATTCACGTCGATCCATTAGGGCTATTTTGGTTCAACGGAAAAACATAGCAATAGGGAATTTTCCAATGGCACTCTACTATTCAATTATTCATGCATTTTGTTGAAAGGAATGAAGCAAAACATCCACCTGGACCTACTTTTCAAAAGCCTATGCATGAAAACAAGACCAAGTGCATTAGTGCCAGAATAACATTCTAACTATACACGCTTTCATATAGTTTCACTTTATTTTGGCCATGTTTCTTTGCATTCCTCTGCTCTTCAAATTCCTGTAAACCAAACACCCAAGTTGACAGAAATCCGGTGTTTACAAATGCTTTGTTTACCATGTGCATTTTCCTATCCTATTCCGATGTTTTTCCTATCCTGTGTTTTAAGACTCGTGCAAGCCAAATGAGCCCTTACGGAATTACTTCAGTTACAGGTACGTGTCGAAGGGAACTTTGTGTGGTTTGTCTTGCTCCTGTCGCGATGTTGTCCACCTCACCGGAGCTGCTCCATCGACAGAAGCATCCACCAAACCAGACATCACGACTCATGACGTCTTTCGCCACCTCAGATCTCCTTCCCTGCCGCTGGCACCCACCGCAACGGCATCACCATCATCAACTCAGCAGATGAACCTGAGGAGTACATGGGTCCACAAGAGAGGTCAGACTCTTTTGTTTCTGCTTATGTTATGCATTGCTTAAACTTACCTGCTACTTTATCGTCCTATTCAGCTCTTGGACTCCCAAGTCAGGTCCAAATTAATGTTCAAACATGAGTTCTAAATTAGTTGTGGGGCACATATCGAGGCAGCAATGAATAGTATGTCTGACTAATATCTGGTTCACCTAGGGTATGCCTATGTTGTTCATCTTGGGTGGGAAACAAATAGTAAAGCAATCATCATCTATCTTTTTATTAATTTAAAGCAATCATGAGCCTGCTTATCATTATTTTTGGATCCATCCATTGGTTGTTACCATCACTCTAAATTTCTGCATGCTCTCCTTACATAATCTCACCATATTTTTTTTGTATGCATGTCAGATATTGTACACAGTCATGCTGAACATGTAGAGAAAAAGAGAAGAGTTTTGCACGGCAATACAATGTCATGCAGACATCGCTCCATGGTGGGTCCAATGGCAAACCCTCCCCACCCCTCTCCAGATTGTAATCTAGAGGAAGATATCTATTTTGAGGTGGATTCAGACGCTGTTGGCCACTCCTATTTACCCCCCAAGGTGTTTGCTCTACCTTGGCATGATGATGTTAGTCATATCATGCATATGTTGCCTTGCAGTGCCTACTTTTGACATCATATATGTCATCTGCTTAGTTTAGACATGTTCTGTAATGCCACCTGTTTAGTTTCTATATCATATATGGGAATTATGCAGTATCATGTCTTTTAGCCAGCCCTAATATATGTGAAATATGCAATGCCATCCTATTTAACCAGGCATCATATATTTGAATGATATCTTGCCCATCCTTTTCTTCATTACATTTCCATTTGTCGACAATGTTTGTACTTTAAACTACTCTTCCTGTGAATCAGCCATTTGGGTGGGAGATGCAAAAATCTGGAGTGAAAACAAGGCCTTCAGAGCAGACAGTGCTACCTGCCGAAGCAGATCTCTTGTTGGGTCCCGATAGCTCCTCAGAGATGGATTTAGAAACAGATAACCAGTCCTATTCCCCCACTGAGGTGTATGCTCTAACTTGGCACGGTTATACTACTCATATCATGCATATGGTGTCTTGCATTGCATAGTTTAGACATCATATACACAATATTCAACACCATGTTCTTAATTCAGACATCATATCGAATGCCCTCTGTTTAGCATATAAATCACATATGTGAATTAAATGATGTGATCCTGATTACTTAGATAACATGTAGGTGAATTATGTCATGCGATCCTGTTTAGTTATTCATCATATCTTTGAATTATGTTATGCTATGCTATCCAGTTTGGATAGACATCATATGTGAAATTATGTCATGCTATCCGTTTTAGTTAAACAATATACATGTCAACTATTTCATGCCCTATTTTTTCCACACTATCTATTGCATCTGTCTCTCATACAATGTCTGTACATTCAACTATGTTTCCTGTTTATCAGCCATTTGAATTGGAGCGGGTGATGCCAGTATCTAGCTAAAAACACGTTCTTCAAATAAAACAGTGCTACCTCTTGATGGAGATAGCACCCTGGTTGTACATGCACAAGAACCTGCCCTACCACACATAACCCAAACTCTCGCATATTGTACCCCTACTGCGATGGACAGAGAACTAGCTTCACCCAATCTAACCCCAACCCCAGCTGATAGTAACCCAGTTACTGTTGACACAGCACCATCTCCACCACAGAGCTCCCAAACAAGAGCAGTTAGTAAGGCAGCTCCAGTGCCCAAAGGGCCAGTACTATCACGACGAACCCCAACTCCACCAGTTAGTACGCCTATTCCTATGAAGGAAGCACAACCAGCTAGTCGTAGTTTAGCATCTATCGCATTTGATGTTGTTAAATCGCATGTGCGTATCTTCCCATCTTGGAAATATTATACTGAAGATGAAGGAAAATGTCAGTTGCAGGTGTTTGCAGGAGTTATGTGTAAGTAATGTTATTCATGGCAATTACTTTGCTTCGTCCCATACATCCTACCTCCGTGATGGTTATAATACAGAAAATTTTCCCATTTTTCTCTATATAGAAGGACCGATTTGGAAACTCAGGATGAGGTAACCTGTGCTAATACCTCTGCTACCTTCAAGAATGCTTGGTGGCAGTATCAAAATTACCTGAAGAAAATGTACTTCACCGGCAAAGAAACTCATCAAATTCCCTTACGTTCTCCTGAGACACATTTACTGGACGATGACTGGGAGCTCCTTGTTCTGTACTGGTCCCGAACCAAGAAAGTGGTAAGGTCTATGAGCTCATTTTCTATTTTTAAGTATTATATTCTTGCGTCTTACTGTACTATGTTCATGTAGAACAAGTGCCTAAACCTGAAGAACAACTGTTCTAATTTAAGATTCCATTGCTATCATAGTTCAAAAAAGCGCTAGGTGTTAATTGTGCGTTTTGCCACTGTCTTGCGCTTTACTAACCAAAGCACATGCTTATGCGCAGTTATGCACAGATTAAGCGTAGTTATGTGCAATGCGTTTTGCCAACGCCTAGAGCCTAGGCGCGCTTAAGCGCTCGCTTAGGCGCGCCTTTTTTAACTATGATTGCTTTGCTCTTGTATCACTGTATTTACTCATACAAACTTATTTTTAAATTGAAGGATCCAAATGAAACTCCAATGGCACAGCAGGTATGTTCACGCATGTTTCTTTAACAGGTTTGCTCTTATCAATAGCTCTGTTGATTTCAATTTCAATTGTGTATACAGTTGACTTGCATATCATGTACATTACTAGCATCACAACAGAGCCAATAGTGTTGTTGTGCATGTAGACCCATGGTACCCATCTGAAATCTTGTTGTGTCGTGTAGTTTCCCATGCTTTGTATTCTTTCACTGCTGCTTTGTCTTGAGCTAATATGATTTGAACCATGTCTCTATTTTGTTTTGGCAAGACAATGTAGTGACCATAGGACATAGATATATGTTTGTTTGATGCTTTTATTATGTACTAGTACTTGGCAATAGAAGACTTGGTAGTTTAATCTTGTCCACCTTACTAATGAATTGGTTCACCGGAATGAGTTTCATATACTAGTACATGCTAAACTTGTTATGTGTCTGCTTGTTTCTTCTTTTAGAATGCTGACAGAATATTGGGGAAGAGTGCCTTATTAATCAATGGTAAAGGAAGTAATGCAGATAAGGTTCAGGATAGTGACACATGCTTGTTGGTCTCCAACAAAGCTAATAAAACAACTAAGGAAGACTATCTTGAAGACAGCGAGACAACCCCAAAGTCCTGTCTTGGTTTAGTGTTCGAGTTACTGGCCACTACCGCTTGCACAAGCTATTCAAACTCACTGTCTGAATCGGTTTGGTTTCTTGAGTCTCAACTACAAGCTGAAAGACATCGATCAGCTGTGGTGCGGTAAGAAGCGGAAGGACTGTGGAAGTCCTTGGAGCATTCATATGCATACTTTCTAGTGCAACAGCAAGCGTTGGAGGATTTTAGTGCCAAACAGGACAAAGCTAATAAGCTTGCTAAGCTTATTGCCAGCATGGTGGAAACCCAGGATAATGTTTCTTGAGCTCTTCTGAAGTTGTTTCAGTTATGCTCTTGTTATGCTGCCACGTTTATTTTCACTGGTGGCCAATTTTGACGGCCAGTGTATGTAATATGCTGCTTTGTTCCCTATATTTGCACTGGTGGCGAACTTTGATGCCCAGTGGATGTAATATGTGTAATAGCGGTGATAGCCTAGCGTTTATTGCTTGCTTATTTATTTCCTTATTGTCTTGTTTAGTTGTTTGCTTGTAGTCACTACAGTTCGTTTTCTGTGTTTTTCTAGTGGCCACAATAGCCTATTTTTGGTAACTAGGCCAAAATAATCATGACAACACACGAACTTTTGTAACCATGGGCCTCCTGCAGGCCGTATGATCCATGGGCCTTCTTCCGGCCGTAGGATCCATTGGCCTTCTATATGGGCCGTAGGATCCATTGGCCTTCTATACGGGCCTTAGGATTTTCTACGGGTCGTAGGGTCCATGGGCCTTCTACGGGCCGTACGATCCATGGGCCTTCTACGGGCCATACTATTCATGGGCCTCATACGGGCCGTAGGATCCATGGGCCTTCTACGGGGCGTATCATCATTCCGCCAATCATGGGCCGTACTATTCGTGGACCATAACGGGTCATTAATAGGTCGTATTTGATAACTCTATGAAAATACCCCAATGGTTTTTTTACATGAAAATGGCCCAACGTATTAACGGTCCGCAAACGGGCCGACTGTAACAACGGGCTGAATTTGGCCCATAAGCAGAAAATGACAGTAACGGGCCGTATGTAAGCAAATGCTGCAAATGAGCCCAAGAATCAATGGGCCCTGAGAAGGCCGAAATATAACTTGGGATGGAAACGGCCCAATGGAATAATGGGCCGTTAATGGGTATAAAGTGATACACTATTCATTACGGGCCAGTTTCACCACGGGCCGTTAATGGGCCAAGAGTTACAAAGGGCCTCATATGGGTCGAAAGAAGTCATGGGCCACACATGGGCTAGAAGTTAAAACCGGCTGGAATCATATTGGACGGCCCAGATGACGCTACTGGGCCTAATTCGGATAGGGCGTAACGGGCCCTGGGTTAGCGGGCTGTAAATGGGCTATATGCGAATAGGCCATTAACAGGCTTTCCGTGGGCCGGCCCACCACCTTTTGACCAAGTCAAACGGGCTGGCCTTTTCACAGGAATGGGCCTCTGTTGGGCCGTTCCACGTGTCGCCGTATCATAGGCGCCTTCTGTCCAATGAGCAAATGACATCTGTCCCAACGGTGAGCCCACACGTGTTTCCTCCAGCCAATGATGATTTTACAAGTGGAAAATCCTCATTGGTCGGGGTTGTTAACGGGTTATCGGATCCAAAACCTGACATGATAGCTTAACAGCGTTCCGTTACGGTGGATGCCACGTGTGGGTCACCATTGATGAAAGCACTTCTGTGACACGCAATTTATCGTCATGGAAGTGGAAACTTCCGTGATGATAATTTTGGTAATGTCATGGAACACTTCTACGACAGCACAGGTATGACTATCTTGATTCTGTCATAAAATCGTCATGGATGTACATGCATGACAAAAAACGCGACCTACTGTGACAAACCCGTATCATCACGGAAGTGTATTTTTTGTAGTGCTTGGGGATGCCCCCGAGTGGCATCCCCGCTTTCTTCTAACAACCATCGGTATTTTACTTGAAGCTATATTTTTATTCGTCACATATTCTGAGTTTTGCTTGGAGCGTCTTGTATGATATGAGTCTTTGATTGTTTTGCTTTGTGTTTTAAGCATTGAATCCTTGCTGAATACACCCTTTTGAGAGAGCCAAAAATTATGTTATGCTTGCTCCTATGCTTCACTTAAATTTTTAGAGCCATGGATTTGCTCCAGTACTTCACTTATATCTTTTTGAGCACGGTGTGCTTGGTTATTTTTAAAGAAATGCTCTCATGCTTCACTTAGATTTATTTGGGAGTTAGTAAAAATTTTAGAAATTCTCTCTTGCTTCACTTAGATTATTTTGAGAGAAAGAAAAGAAATTATGCTCATGTTCTTCACTTAAATTTGTTTGAGCTTATCAAAAGAAACATATGAAAATAGTCCCAAAGTGATAGATATCAAAGGAGGATATAATAAAAACTTTCATGAAGATCATTGGACAAAATAAACTTGATTCTTAGTAATAGTTTTGAGATATGATGATATGATATGTGAGTCATGTTGATGAGTAATTGTGCTTTAGTAAGAATATTGATGTTAAGGTTTGTGATTCCCTGTGCAAGCATGAAAGTCAATAGTTATGCAATGAAATTTATATCCTACTTGTGGTGCATTATTCGGTTTTACTTATGCTTAATGCTTGGGTATGAGATTTTTCGCTTTTTGGTTGGTCGCTTCTCAATATTTTTGCTAGCCTTCATTTTTGCACTAAGTATGACCACTACTTGTGCATCCAAAACCCTTTAAACCAGTTTTGCCATATGAGTCCACTATATCTACATATATGCGGTATTTCCATGCCGTTCTAAGCAAATTTGCATGTGCCATCTCTAATTTTCAAAATAAATTTCTCTTTTGTGTGCTCTACCGCTCGCGAGGCGGTGAAGGGTGGCCAATATTTTCCATGCTAGATGTGTTATTCTCACAATGAGTGTTTATTCACTTGTCATTGCATGAGAGTACGGCAAAGGTATTAGGGATGCCCAGTCCCGAAATGAAAAATGAATTTACTTTATGTTGTTAAATAATAAATTCCTTGGAAAGTGTTGGTATGGAGCGCAACCATGGATTCGGCTAGCCATGGAAAGTGAAAGTAATGGTGGAAAAAGGAATAAACTTTATTTTCTGTTTGGGAACCGCCTATGATGTATCTAGCATGGAAACTGTTGGGAGCTCCAAGTCGTTTTGGTTGGTGGGAAAAGTATGCCTCTCAAAAATGATTTTATCTCTCAATTTAAGCTTCGAGCACTAGCACCTCTACAAATCCCTACTTCCCTCCATGAAGGGCCTTTCTTTTACTTATGCAATTTTTATTTTGAATTTGAGTCTCCATCTTCTCTTATAAAGCACCAACTAAGGGGCACTATGATTGTATTTGAGTACTAGGTGTAGCTAATATTTGAGTGTGTTTCATGAATGGATCAATGATTGAGCATAATGGTCTAGGTATAACTTGCTTTAGTGTTGATATTTTGAAAGACATGGTTGCTTGTTGGTATGCTTGAGTGTTAAAGTCTTCATGTCAAAACTAGACTATTTCTTTGAATCATATAAAAGTCTCAATGTCCATGCTATAAAGAAAAGAAATATGTGGAACATATTAGGCAGCATTCCACATCAAAAATTCTGTTTTTATCATTTACCTACTAGAGGACGAGCAGGAATTAAGCTTGGCGATGCCGATATGCCTCCTACATATCTATAATTTTTTATTGTTCCATGCTGTTATATTATTATTCTAGGATGTTTTACAATCATTTTATAGTAATTTTATATAATGTTTTGGTACTAACCTATTGACATAGTGCCCAGTGCCAGTTGCTGTTTTCTGCATGTTTTTCACATCGCAGGAAATCAATAGAACGGAGTCCAAATGCAGCGAAACATTTTGAGGATTTTTTTGGCCAAAAGACATCCAGTGGGCCAGGAAAGCACCTAGGTGGTGCTCCGAGGGGAGCACAACCCACCATGGTGCGCCTGGAGGCCCAAGCGTGCCCAGGTGTGTTGTGCCGGCCTCGAGTGCCCCCTGAACCGCCTCTTTTCTCTATAAATACCCAATATTCCATAAACCCTAGGGGAGTCAACAAAAATCAATTCCAGCCGCCGCAGAGTCCAGAAACACAAGATCCAATCTAGACACCATCTCGAAGGGGTGCATCATGTACATTGGTGCTTCTCCAATGATGCGTGAGTAGTTCTTTGTAGACCTACGGGTCTGTAGTTAGTAGCTAGATGACTTCCTCTCTCTCTCTCTCTCTCTCTCTTGATTATCAATACAATGGTCTCTTGAAGATCCATATGATGTAAGTCCTTTTGTTGTGTGTTTATTGGGATCCGATGAACTTTGAGTTAATGATCAGATCTATCTTTTTATTCATGAAAGTTATTTGAGTCTTCTTTCATCTCTTATATGTGTGATAGATTATAGCCTCGTATTTATTCTCCGATACTTGGGTTTTGTTTGGCCAATTTGATCTATTTATCTTGCAATGGGAAGACGTGCTTTGTGATGGGTTCGATCTTACGGTGCTTGATCCCAGTGACAGAAAGGGAAACGACATGTATGTATTGTTACTATTGAGGATAACAAGATGGGGTCTATTTCTACATAAATAGATCTTGTCTACATCATGTCATCATTCTTACTGCATTACTCCATTTCTCCATCAACTTAATACACTAATGCATGCTAGATAGCGGTCGATGTGTGGAGTAATAGTAGTAGATACAGGCAGGAGTTGGTCTACTAATCTTGGACGTGATGCCTATATAATGATCATTGCCTAGATATTGTCATGATTATTTGAAGTTCTATCAATTGTCCACAGTAATCCGTTTGCTATTTTTCTCGAGAGAAGCCACTAGTGAAACCTATGGGCCCCGGGTCTCTTTTCTTCATATTTTCCTTTACGATCTATTTCCCTTTGCATTTATTTTCAGATCTATTAAACCAAAAATACAAAAATACCTTGCTGCATTTTATTTGTTCTGCGATCTATTTATCCTATCTACCACTTTTACCTCATGTCATTTGCCTATCTTGAGGCATCGTACCCGAAAGGGATTGACAACCCCTTTAACACGTCGGGTTGCAAGTATTTGTTATTTGTGTGCAGGTGTTGTCTACATGGTGTGAGGAGGTTCTCCTACTGGTTCGATAACCTTGGTCTCATCACTGAGGGAAATACCTACCGTCTCTATACTGCATCATCCCTTCCTCTTTGGGGAAATAATGACGTAGTTCTAGCAGACATCAGACACATACAAATTTGCTTAGAAAGGCAAAAGAATACCGCATATAGGTAGGCATAGTGGACTCATATGGCAAAACTGGTTTAAGGATTTTCGATGCACAAGTAGTAATCATACTTAGTGCAAGAGAAGGCTAGCAAAAGATTGAGAAGCATCCAACCAAGAAACGAAAAATCTCATAAGCGTGCATTAAGCATAACTAACACCGAATAATGCACCATAAGTAGGATGTAATTTCATTGCATAACTATTGACTTTCGTGCTTGCATAGGGAGTCACAAACCATAACATCAATATTCTTACTAAACCATAATTACTCATCAATATGACTCAAATATTATATCATCATATTGCAAAACTATTGCAAAGAATCAAGTTTATTTTGTCCAATGATCTTCATGAAAGTTTTTATTATATCCCTCTTGAATATCTATCACTTTGGGACTTATTTCATAAGTTGATTTTGATAGCTCAAACAAATCTAAGTGAAGAACATGAGCATAAAAATTTTCTTCTCTCAAAATAATTTAAGTGAAGCATGAGAGAGTTTCTTAAAAAAATTACTAACTCTCAAATAAATCTAAGTGAAGCATGAGAGCATTTCTTCAAAAATACTAAAGCACACCGTGCTAAAAAAAAGATATAAGTGAAATACTAGAGCAATTCCATACCTCAAAAGGATTTAAGTGAAGCATAGAGAGCAATTCTAACATATCACAACATAATTTTGGCTCTCTCAAATAGAGGTGTCCAGCAAGGATATATGTCACAAAATAAAAAGAAAAACAAGCAAAGACTCATATCATACAAGACGCTCCAAGCAAAACTCATGATATGTGATGAATAAAAATATAGTTCCAAGTAAAATATTGATGGCCGTTAGAAGAAAGAGGGGATACCACTCGGGCATCACCAAGCTTAGTTGCTTGCCTCTCTTTTAGATAATAGCTTGGTATGACATGGGCATCCCCAAGCTTAGGCTCTTCTTACTCCATATTCCTTCATCCATCGTGATCTCGCACAAAACTTGAAAGCTTCAATCACACAAAACTCAACAAAACCTTCGTGATATCCGTTAGTATAAGAAAGAAAATCACTACTCTACTATAGCTTACCAATTCATATTTTATTTTTTCATTATATCTATTGTATTCCTACTTTACTATAGCTTATACCCTCCAATACAAACCATAGATTCATCAAAATAAGCACACAACACAAAGAAAATAGAATCTGTCAAAAACAGAACAGTTTGTAGCAATATGAAAACTTCGTATACTGATGTAAATCAAAAAAAAATGAAAAATTAGGATGATGTAGGCAATTTGTATATCAATCTTGTGTAAAAAATCAGAAGCTTTCGTCAATTCTGTGATTTTTTAAAATTATTTTACTGGACGCAAAATTTTCTGTTTTCCAACAAGATCAAATCAACTATCACCTAACATGATCTCAAAGGCTTTACTTGGAAAAAATAATAATTTAAACAAAAATAGAATCATAGCAGTAGCATAATTGTGCAAACATTCATGAACAGAAAGAAAAAGGTAAAATAAATTTTATTCTTTGGGTTGCCTCCCAACAAGCGCTATCGTTTTACGCCCCTAGCTAGGCATAATGCAAATATCTAAGTGTTGTCATCTTTAGTTTTTGCAACTTTTGTAAGTGCCTTTTCAAACCAGGGAGGCTCTTTATGCTTCCCAAAATTTTCAGGAAAAGAGACCATCTTGAGATCCAAAATATCCAAACGCTTATTTCAAAGAGTAATCAAGGTATTCATTTGATTGAGGTTCCCACTGATATGGTTCAGAGGTTCGTTGTATTTTTATAACTCAACCAAATGTTTATGCAAGTCACTCAACTTATCCAAAATTTGAGCTCCTTCTTGAGTAAAATAAATCCCCTTTTTGGCAGGTGGAATTCCCAAAATCCCTTCTAGGATCTCATAAGAAGTATTAGCATCAAGCTCAATAAAATTTCCTTTAGCGGCAAAATCCAAAAGTTGTCTATGATGCAAGGCTAAACCTATATAAAAATTTCGAAACAAAATGTTTGCATCCCCTTTTAAATTGCAAATACGATAGGATTCCATTAGCCTATACCAAGCATCTTTCAAATTTTCTCCATGTCTCTGCTTGAAGTATAAACCTTCAAAATCCGATGACAAAGGAGGAGTAGTCAAGCTGGCCATAGCAACAAGATCGCAAGCAAAAATCCAGATCTGACAAGAAAACGGCAAACAAAAAAGAGGGTGAATAAAACCGCAAATATTTGTGAAGTGGGGGAGATGAAAATGAGGGGCAAATGGAAAATAATGTAAATTGCAAGGAGATGATATTTGTGATTAGGATCCTGGTAGATGTTGATGATGTCTCCCCGGCAACGGCGCCAGAAATTCCTTTTGATGCGGCTTGAACTATGTCGGTATTTCCCCAAGGAGGAAGGGATGATGCAGCACAGCTATGGTAGGTATTTCCCTCTGTGATGATACCAAGGTTATCGAACCAGTAGGAGAACCACGCAACACTATGTGAATGGTACATGCACACAAAGAACAAATACTTGCAACCCGATGTAAAAGAGGGGTTGCCAATCCCTCCCGGGTAAAAAGATAGATAGTAGTCGATTGGATAAATAGATCTCGCGGGAATGTGAGATAAAATAATTAAAAAAAATTGCAGCAAGGTATTTTTGGGTTTTTGGATTAATAGATCTGAAAATAAAAGCAAATAAAAATAGATCTCTAAGGCAAATATAATAAAAAAGAGACCCGGGGGCCATAGATTTCACTAGGTGCTTCTCTCAAGCAAAATAGCATACGGCGGGTAAACAAATTATTGTTGGAAATTGATAGAACCTCAAATAATTATGACGATATCTAGGCAATGATAATTGTATAGGCATCACGTCCAAGATTAGTAGACCAACTCCTACCTGCATCTACAACTATTACTCCACACATCGACCGCTGTCCAGCATGCATCTAGTGTATTAAGTTCATGGCGAAATGGAGTAATGCAATAAGAACGATGACATGATGTAGACAAGATATATTCATGTAGGAATAGACCCCATCTTGTTATCCTTAATAGCAATGATACATACGTGTCATATCCCCTTCTGACACTGGGATTGAGCACGTAAGGTCGAACCTATCACAAAGCACCTCTTCCAATGGCAAGAAAAATCAATCTAGTCAGCCTAACTAAATCAAAGATTCGAAGAAGAAATACAAGGCTATAAGTAATCATGCATATAAGAGATCAAAAGACTCAAATAACTTTCATGGGTAAAAACATAGATCTGATCATAAACTCAAAGTTCACTGGATCCAAACAAACACACTACAAAAAGAGTTAAATCAAATAGATCTCAAAGAGACCATTGTATTGAGAATAAAAAGAGAGAGAGGTAGCCATCTAGCTACTAACTACGGACCCGTAGGTCTACAATGAACTCCTCGCGCATCATCAGAGAGGCACCAATGAGGATGATGTACCCCTCTGTGATGGTGTCTAGATAGGATATGTTGTTTCTGGAACTTGCGGCGGCTGGAATTGTTTTTCGTCAACTCCCCTAGGGTTTTTGGAATATTGGGGTATTTATAGAGCAAAGAGGCGGCGTGGGAGGCCACCGAGGTAGGCACAACCCACCAAGGCGCGCCTGGGCCCCCAGGCGCGCCTAGGTGGGGTGTGCCCCCTCGGGGAACCCCTCTGGTACTTCTTTGGCCCATCCTGTGTCCTCTGGCCTAGAAAAACTCTCCAAAAAGATCCACTGCATTTGGACTCCGTTTGGTACTGATATTTTGTGAAGTAAAAACAAGAAAAAAAACAGCAACTGACATTGGGCACTATGTCAATAGATTAGTCCCAAAAAAATGATATAAAGTTGCTATAAAATGATTGTAAAACATCCAAGAAAGATAATATAACATCATGGAACGATAAAAAATTATAGATACGTTGGAGACGTATCACCGGACTCGGAGGAAAGCCTCGCAGAAGATGATGAAGGATGAGATGTGGAGGAGCGAGTCATTAGGGTTAGAGCTTTATTCACCACCTCATACCTTAGGGTTTAGCTCATGTTGATCTCGAGGTAGATCTACTCTATAAACTATGTTATACACCCAATATAATCAAGAAGGACGTAGGGTATTACCTCTTTGAGAGGGCCCGAACCTGGGTAACATTGTGCCTGTCATGCCTTCTTCCTCATTGATCTCAGATCCACTGCTCGGGACCCCCTACTCCGAGGTCTGCCGGTTTTGACACCAACACATATACTGCTTTACATGCCATGCAACACAATAACGGATTAATGATAGTGATGAATCAGAAGCAGCCTCGCACATTATGTTGATTATTCGAGCATGAGAATGGACCTCTTCGTCATGTAAAGGTTTAGAAGAGTTATGTTCATCTTCCCCACGCTTATGAAAACTTCATATAAATGTCCTAAGAAAGATGACCAATGCCCCAATGAAAAAAAAGCTTTTGACAACAAAAGTCTAGGCATTTTTGTTGTGGTGTTCTACAGTAACAAGTGCAATTTAGTGTATTCGGTGATCCTGGATAAATACGGGCCTACACCAGATCGCATTGCAGTGTAGGCAACATGATCAATGATCCTATACCAAGAATAGCCGCCAGCCCACCAACATGGGTCATTTCGAATAATAGTGATTGCTCGGCACCCAATGTTTCGTTTCATTGGTTGTAGTTGGTCGTTTGCCTCGCCTTGACCTTTACGCCTTTTTATTGGATCGATGTATCCTAGTCGTGCATATGCCGGATGTATACTCATCTGTTTGTATCCCCTTTATGCGGCATTATAGGTCAATAAAAGGAAGATCCCTTTATAAAATATTGTTCTGTTTTATGGAAACGACACTGAACCAGCTGGCTCAGAGATCTCACTGAAAGTGAAAATTGAAAATCATAGTATTAAGTCATTGTCGATTTGCCCTTAACATGCTATATTGCTTGAGACCCAAAGACCTAGCTTCATTCATAAGATGTTCAAACATGCTGGCAATTTGACAAGCGACATAATTATTCTTCCTAATGCTTCTGTTCCTAATTGATCAGTGATCAGGTTGCCTGGATCTTAAATCTTGCCATCATTAATTGTAACTTTGCTTAATTTGAAGAGCCTGATAATGTAGATTGGCTCATGGGGTACTCTTTCATCACTCATCATGACTCGGTGTTGGGCCAAGTCCCTTCACATGGAGGTGTGTTGGCAGCCCAACATCGGCCCAGATGTCCAACCCATGCCAGCCGTTGATCTGCGATGCATCCAACGGTTGTGGGCGCTTCCAAGGGAAGTGAAGCAAGGAGAAAACCCTAGCCACTCCACCCCTGCTGGTCGTGGCTACCATTCATGAGAGTGAGAGAGAGCACACAAGAGAAAACACAACCTGAGAGAGAGGAAGAACAAGAAGCAGAGGCTCTGCCCAGATTTGCTGCATCTGACTAGATAATGTTCAAGCTGGTGATTGGAGGCTCAAACGTGCTTGGATCGACCCCCAAACTTGGTGAGCTTGTTCATTACTTTGAGTACTTTGATCTGGTTAGCTTGTTTGAGGATTGGGTCAGTGGAGCATCAGATTTGAGAGTCGTTTTGTCAGCTCTGACAGCTGCAGTTTCAGAATAGAGTAGTTTTGGGAGACGAACTGTTTGGGTAGGCAAACGATGTCCGAATGAGCTGAAATTTTGAGGGGATCTCAAGAACTCATGTGTCTACTTGTCTGCTAAATTTGGCATTGTTTGGTTCAGCGGTTTAAGTGCAGTTTGCAGAATGGTGAAGGATACAAAAGCTGTTAAACTCCATTTTGCTGAAATCTTGCCTCTTGTGGTTGTTGTTGTTGTTGCCAGTCGGCAATGAGGAGAGTGTGTTGTAAATCTCTCTAGAGGTTCTAGAGAAGACTTTGTACTCATCATTCTCATAGTGAAGTTGTGTGGACTGGTCGGTCCACAGCCGTGGCTTTTTACTCCTCAAGTTGAGGAGGTTTTTCCATGTTAAATCATGTGTCACATGTGCATGTTGTTTGTGTTATTCCACTACTTACTTGTTGGTTGAAGTTGTCCTCAAAGTTCATCACAAGTGGAGGGGCTTCTGTAGTGTGCATATTTACCGTGTCGGTGAATTTGTGCAGCTCATTGTAGTGGTCCTGCCCCAACAAAGTGGTATCAGAACCTTGGTTTGCTTGTGCAAATTGTTGAGTTTCTTGTGGTAGAAGACGGAAGTGAATACCAGCAGGATGATATCTTTGAATGGTATAAATTATCAAGCATGGAAGGGCAAGATGGAGGACTTGTTGTATGTGAAAGAATACTGGAAGCCAGTGTTCTCCACTGAGATGTCGGAGGGCATTGAGGAAGGTCAGTGGAAGGTACTTCATCGCCAAGCTTGTGGGTTCATTCGGCAATGGGTCGATGATAATGTTTTGAACTATATCATTGATGAGACACATGCACGCACCTTATGGCATAAATTAGAAGAGTTGTTTACCCGAAAAGAAGGTACAAACAAGATGTTCCTGATCAAACAATTGTGTGTTTGAGGTACAAAGAGGGCATTCTAATTGCAGATCATGTGAAAACATTCCAAGGCATTATAAATCAGCTTTCTTCAATGGGAATAACATTTGAAGATGAAGTGAGAGCTTTGCAGCTACTAGGCTCATTACCGGATAGCTGGGGGACCTTTAAGGTCACGGTTTGCAATTCAGCACCTAATGGAGTTGTCACTTGGAATCTTGTGAAAACCAGGGTGCTAAATGAAGAGTCCAGAAAGGTGGCTGAAGCTAGTTTTTCCTCACATTCAGAGGTGCTAGTCACTCAGTCCAGGGGGAGAAGCAAGAGAAGGGGTCCAGGTAAAGGGGCAGAAAGAGTTAGGAGCAAATCAAGAATTAAGTATGTTGATTATGAGTGCCATCACTGCCATCAGAAGGGCCACATTAAGTGGCAATGTGATAAGTGGAAGAAAGACAAAAATAAAAAGGAGAAGAAAATATCAGAAGCACGTTGACAGTGATAGTGACACAGAGGGCAACCGAGTTACTGTAGTAGAAGAGGATATCATGCTTGTTATGCATGAAGATAATGAGGGTAGATTTGGTTCCACTTTTGATGAGAGGGTCATTGTTGTTTCTGATGAAACCATCAACCTTGTGGATGGTGACGAGATGATTTGGATACCGGACGGCGGTGCAACCATTCATGCTACATCTCACAGAGAGCTCTTCACTAACTATATATCAAGTGATTTTGGTGTTGTGAAGATGGGGGACAATGTTAGAGCAGCCATCATTGGAAAAGGAGATGTGTATTTGGAGACTTCAAATGGTACAAGGTTAGTCCTCAAATCTGTGAGGCATGTTGAGGCACTTCGTCTCAATATTATCTCAGTTGGTTTGCTTGATGGAGATGATTACTTGAGCAGTTTTGGAAAAGGGCGGTACAAGCTCACCAAAGGCAACATGATTGTTGCAAGAGGTAAAATGGTTTCAGTTTTGTATCATGTTCATGCTAAGCTCTTTAGTGCTTATATCAATGCATTAGAGAAGGATGATAATTGTGCTCTATGGTACAAGAGACTTGGGCACATGAGTGAGAAGGGGATGACAATGCTAGTGAAGAAAAAAATGTTGAAGGGTGTGAAAGGAGTTCACATCAAGAAATGTTCAGATTGTCTAGCAGGGAAGCAACACAGAGTTGCCTTCAAGACTCTACCTTCTCACAAGAAGCCTGAGAAGCTGGACTTGATACATTCCAATGTTTGCAAAATGTCAGTAAGATATCTTGGTGGTGCTAAGTACTTTTTGTGACTTTTATTGATAACTTTTCCAAGAAAGTTTGGGCCTTCACTTTGAGGACCAAAGATCAAGTACTAGGCGTATTCAAGAAATTCCAAGCCTCAATTGAGAGAGAAACTGAGAAGAAGATCAAGTGTATTCGCACTGATAATGGAGGAGAGTACATTGGGCCATTTGATGCATATTGCAAGCAGCAAGTTATTAGGCATCAATTTACTCCCTTGAAGACACCACAACTAAATGGTCTTGCTAAGAGGATGAACATGACAATTGTGGAGAGAGTTATATGCTTGTTGTCAAGTGCAAAGCTACGTAAACACTTTTGGGGTGAGGCTTTGATGACCGTAGTTTATCTTATTAATCTCTCACCAAGTTATCCTTTGCAGGGAGATGTTCCTAACAGGGTTTGGTGTGACAAGGACGTCTCATATGACCACCTAAAGGTTTTTGGGTGCAACGCCTTTGTTCATATTCCTCAACATGAAAGGTCAAATCTTGATTCGAAGACACGAGAGTGTATCTTTCTTGGCTATGGAGGTGACGAGTTTGCCTACAAGCTGTTTGACCCTATAGCAAGGAAAGTTGTGAGAAGCCGTGATGTTGTGTTTGTAGAAGACCAAACAATTGAGGCTATTCTGAAGACAAAGGGGCAGGTTCCTCCTCAGCAGCAGCAAGACATGATTGATTCTGACCCAGTTCTTGCAGCTCTAGCTTTTGTGTAAGTTGAAGTAGATGCAGAAGATATACAAGATGATGTACATGGTGGTGCAGGTGAAGAAGATGCTCCCCAATAGCAGCAGCAAGAGTATGATGCTGAAGTTGATGATCTGGATCAGCAGGAAGCGCCAGCACCAGAAAGTCCTCCAGCCGCTCCACTCAAAAGATCCAACAGGGATTGAATTTCTTCTAGCAGGTATCCCTCAGATCAATACGTGGTGTTATTATCTGACAATTCAGAACCTGAATGTTTTGCTGATGCAATGGAAGATAGCACAAGAAGGAGCGGAAAAACACTATGCAAGACGAGATGGATTCCTTGCATAAGAATCATACTTGTGAGTTGGTGAAGTTGCCCAAGGGCAAGAAAATTTTAAAGAACAAGTGGGTATACGGAATCAAGCAAGAAGAGCACACATCACATCCAAGGTACAAGGCCAGGCTAGTTGTAAAAGGATTCGACCAAAGAAGAGGCATTGACTATGATGAGATCTTTTCTCTAGTTGTGAAGATGACATCCATAAGAGTAATCCTTGGCATGGTAGCAAGTCTCAACTTGGAGGTTGAGAAAATGGATGTGAATAATGGATTCCTTCATGGTGAGTTGGAGGAAGAAATATACATGGAACAACCTGAGGGGTTTCTTGTGAAAGGCAAAGAAGACTATGTGTGCAAGCTGAAGAAAAGTCTCTATGGCCTGAAACAAGCACCAAGACAATGGTACATGAAGTTTGAAATTTTCATGGGGGAGCAAGGCTACAATAAGTGTAGCTCGGACCATTTTGTGTTTATTCAGATGTTCTTAGGTGATGATTTCATCATATTATTGCTCTATGTTGATGATATCCTGATTGTTGGCAAGAATGTCTCTAGGATTGCTAAGTTGAAGGAGGAGTTGAGCAAATGTTTTTATATGAAAGACTTAGGTCCAACAAAGAACATTCTTGGAATGAGAATTGAGCGAGACAGAAATTGGAACAAGTTGTACTTGTCTCAAGATAAGTATATTGAGAAGGTTCTTCGGAAGTTCAGGATGGAAAATGCTAAAGTTGTGAGTTGTCCACTAGCAGCCCATTTCAAGTTGAGCAGAAAGCAATGTCCTACCACTCACGAGCAGAAAATGGAAATGCATCATGTTCCTTATGCTTCAGCGGTTGGGAGGATGTATGCTATGGTGTGTACAAGGCCTGACATTGCTCATACAGTTAGTATTGCAAGTAGATTTATGTCCAATCCAGGAAGACCTCATTGGGAAGCCGTGAAGTGGATTTTGAGATATCTCCGGGGCAGCACAAATCTGAAGCTTTGCTTTGATGATGGTGAGGCCAAGTTGATTGCTTTTTTAGATTTTGACATGGCTAGAGATGTTTATAGGAGGAAGTCTACTTCAGGTTACTTGGTTACCTATGCAGGGGGAGTGATGTCATGGCAAAGCAGGCTGCAAAAGTATGTGGCACTGAATACAACTGAAGTTGAATTCATTGTTGTAACAAAGGCGAGAAAAGATCTATTCTGGCTGAAACGGTTGGCTTGTGAGCTTGGTTTTAAGATAGACAAGTATGTGTTGTTTTGTGACAACCAAAGTGCTATCCACTTGAGTAAGAATGCAAGCTTCCATTCAAGGTCTAAGCATATAGAAGTCCGCTATCATTGGATTCGATATGTGTTGTATTCCAAGCAAATAAAACTTTAAAAGGTTCACACCGATGACAATGGGGCTGATATGTTAACTAAAGTGGTGACAACGAAGAAGCTCGAAGTATGCCATCGGCTCGCTGGCATGGCTGCCGGAAGGCAGTGAGACCCTCCATGATGTCAGGAGGGGGAGTTTGTTGGGCTAAGTCCCTCCACATGGAGGTGTGTTGTTGAAGGAAATATGCCCTAGAGGCAATAATAAAGTTATTATTTATTTCCTTATTTCATGATAAATGTTTATTATTCATGCTAGAATTGTATTAACCGGAAACTTAGTACATGTGTGAATACATAGACAAACATAATGTCACTAGTATGCCTCTACTTGACTACCTCGTTGAATCAAAGATGGTCAAGTTTCCTAGCCATACACATGAGTTGTCATTTTATTAACGGGATCATATCATTGGAGAATGATGTGATTGACTTGACCCATTCCGTTAGCTTAGCACTTGATCATTTAGTATGTTGTTATTGCTTTCTTCATGACTTATACATGTTCCTATGACTAGAGATTATTTAACTCCCGTTTACCGGAGGAACACTTTGTGTGCAACCAAACGTCACAATGTAACTGGGTGATTATAAAGGTGCTCTACAGGTGTCTTCGAAGGTACTTGTTGAGTTGACGTATTTCAAGATTACGATTTGTCACTCTGATTGTCGGAGAGGTATCTCTGGGCCCTCTCGGTAATGCACATCACTATAAGCCTTGAAAGCAATGTGACTAATGAGTTAGTTGTGAGATGATGTATTACTTAACGAGTAGAGAGACTTTCCGGTAACGAGATTGAACTAGGTATTGAGATACCGACGATCGAATCTCGGGCAAGTAACATACCGATGACAAAGGGAACAAACGTATGTTGTTATGCGGTTTGACCGATAAAGATCTTCGTAGAATATGTGGGAGCCAATATGAGCATCCAGGCTCCGCTATTGGTTATTGACCGGAGACGTGTCTCGGTCATGTCTACATAGTCTCGAACCCGTAGGGTCCGCACGCTTAAAGTTCGATGACGGTTATATTATGAGTTTATGTGTTTTGATGTACCGAAGGTAGTTCGGAGTCCCGATGAGATCGGGGACATGATGAGGAGTCTCAAAATGGTCGAGACGTAAAGATCGATATATTGGACGACTATATTCGGACTCCGGAAAGGTTCCGAGTGATTCGGGTAATTTTCGGAGTACCGGAGAGTTACGGGAATTCACTGGGGAGTATATGGGCCTTATTGGGCCATAGGGGAATAGAGGAGAGAGGCCAAAAGGAAGGAGGCCTGCGCCCCCCCCCCCCCCTCTGGTCCGAATTGGACAAGGGGTGCAGCCCCCTTTTTCCTTCTTCCTCTCCCCCTCTTTCCTTCTATCCTACTCCAACAAGGGAAGGAAGAGTCCTACTCCCGATGGGAGTAGGACTCCCCCCTTGGTGCGCCCTCCTCCTAGGCCGTCCGCCTCCCCCCTTGCTCCTTTATATACGGGGGCAGGGCCGCACCCCATAGAGACAACAATTGATCATTGATCTCTTGGCTGTGTGCGGTGCCCCCCTCCACCATATTCCACCTTGATCATATCGTAGCGGTGCTTAGGCGAAGCCCTGCGTCGGTAGCAACATCATCACCGTCACCATGCTGTCGTGCTGACAAAACTCTCCCTCAAAGCTCGGTTGGATCGGAGTTCGAGGAATGTCATCGAGCTGAACATGTGCTCAACTCGGAGGTGTCGTGCGTTCGGTACTTGATCGGTCGGATCGTGAAGACGTACGACTATGCCAACCGCATTGTGCTAACGCTTCTGCTTTCGGTCTACGAGGGTACGTGGACAACACTCTCCCCTCTTGTTGCTATGCATCACCATGATCTTGCGTGTGCGTTGGAAAATTTTGAAATTAGTACGTTCCCCAACAGTGGCATCCGAGCCAGGTTTTATGCGTAGATGTTATATGCACTAGTAGAACACAAGTGAGTTGTGGGCGATACAAGTCATACTGCTTACCAGCATGTCATACTTTGGTTCAGCGGTACTGTTGGATGAAGCGGCCCGGACCGACATTACGCGTACGCTTACGCGAGACTGGTTCTACCGACGTGCTTTGCACATAGGTGGTTGGCGGGTGTCAGTTTCTCCAACTTCAGTTGAACCGAGTGTGGCTACGCCCGGTCCTTGAGAAGGTTAAAACAGCACTAACTTGACGAACTATCGTTGTGGTTTTGATGTGTAGGTAAGAACGGTTCTTGCTCAGCCCATAGCAGCCACGTAAAACTTGCAACAACAAAGTAGAGGACGTCTAACTTGTTTTTGCAGGGCATGTTGTGATGTGATATGGTCAAGACATGATGCTATATTTTATTGTATGAGATGATCATGTTTTGTAACCGAGTTATCGGCAACTGGCAGGAGCCATATGGTTGTCGCTTTATTGTATGCAATGCAATCGCCCTGTAATTGCTTTACTTTATCACTAAGCGGTAGCGATAGTCGTAGAAGCAATAGGTGGTGAAACGACAACGATGCTACGACAGAGATCAAGGTGTCGCGCCGGTGACGATGGTGATCATGACGGTGCTTCAGAGATGAAGATCACAAGCACAAGATGATGATGGCCATATCATATCACTTATATTGACTGCATGTGATGTTTATCCTTTATGCATCTTATTTTGCTTTGTTTGACGGTAGCATTATAAGATGAACTCTCACTAAATTTTAAGGTATAAGTGTTCTTCCTAAGTATGCACCATTGCGAAAGTTCTTCGTGCTGAGACACCACGTGATGATCGGGTGTGATAGGCTCTACGTTCAAATACAACGGGTGCAAAACAGTTGCACACGCGGAATGCTCAGGTTAAACTTGACGAGCCTAGCATATACAGATATGACCTCAGAACACTGAGACCGAAAGGTCGAGCGTGAATCATATAGTAGATATGATCAACATAATGATGTTCACCATTGATAACTACTCCATCGCACGTGATGATCAGACATGGTTTAGTTGATTTGGATCATGTGATCACTTAGATGATTAGATGGATGTCCATCTAAGTGGGACTTCTTAAGTAATATGATTAATTGAACTTTAATTTATCATGAACTTAGTCCTGGTAGTATTTTGCAAATTATGTTGTAGATCAATAGCTCGCGTTGTTGCTTCCCTATGTTTTTGCTTCCCTATGTTTTTATATGTGTTCCTAGAGAAAACTAAGTTGAAAGATGTTAGTAGCAATGATGCGGACTTGGTCCGTGATCTGAGGTTTATCCTCATTGCTGCACAGAAGAATTATGTCCTTGATGCACCGCTAGGTGACAGACCTATTGCAGGAGCAGATGCAGACGTTACGAACGTTTGGCTAGCTCCATATGATGACTACTTGATAGTTTTGTGCACCATGCTTTATGGCTTAGAACCGGGACTATAAAAACGTTTTTTGAAACGTCACGGAACATATGAGATGTTCCATGAGATGAAATTGATATTTCAGACTCATGCCCATGTCAAGAGGTATGAGACCTCTGACAAATACTTCGCCTAAAAGATGGAGGAGAATTGCTCAACTAGTGAGCAAGTGCTTAGATTGTCTGAGTACTACAATCACTTGAATCAAGTGGGAGTTAATCTTCCAGATAAGATAGTAATTGACAGAGTTCTCTAGTCATCATCACTAAGTTACTCGAACTTCGTGATGAACTATAGTATGCAAGGGATGACGAAAACGATTCCCGAGCTCTTCATGATGCTGAAATCAATGAAGGTAGAAATCAAGAAAAAGCATCAAGTGTTCATAATTAAACAAGATCACTAGTTTCAAGAAAAGGGCAAAGGAAAAGAAAGGGAACTTCAAGTAGAATTGGCAAGCAAGTTGTCACTCCTGTGAAGAAGCCCAAAGCTGGACCAAAGCCTGAAACTAAGTGCTTCTATTGCAAAGGAAATGGTCACTGGAAGCGGAAATGCCCTGAATATTTGGTGGATAAGAAGGATGGCAAAGTGAACAAGGGTATATTTGATATACAGGTTATTCATGTGTACCTTACTAGTGTTTATAGTAGCCCCTGAGTATTTGATACTTGTTCGGTTGTTAAGATTAGTAACTCGAAATAGGAGTTACAGAATAAATAGAAACTAGTTGAGGGTGAAGTGACGATGTGTGTTGGAAGTGGTTCCAAGATTGATATGATCATCATTGCACACTCCCTATACTTTTGGGATTATTGTTAAACATAAATAAATATTATTTGGCGTTTGTGTTGAGCATGAATATGATTTGATCATGTTTATTGCAATATGATTATTCATTTAAAATCAGAGAATAATTGTTGTTCTGTTTACATGAATAAAACCTTCGATGGTCATACACCCAATGAAAATAGTTTGTTGGATCTCGATCGTAGTGATACACATATTCATAATATTGATGCCAAAAGATGCAAAGTTGATAATGATAGTGCAACTTATTTGTGGCACTTGAAGGAAATATGCCCTAGAGGCAATAATAAAGTTATTATTTATTTCCTTATATCATGATAAATGTTTATTATTCATGCTAGAATTGTATTAACCGGAAACATAATACATGTGTGAATACATAGACAAACATAGTGTCACTAGTATGCCTCTACTTGACTAGCTCGTTTATCAAAGATGGTTATGTTTCCTAGCCATGGACAAAAGAGTTGTAATTTGATTAACGGGATCACATCATTGGGAGAATGATGTGATTGACTTGACCCATTCTGTTAGCTTAGCACTTGATCCTTTAGTATGTTGCTATTGCTTTCTTCATGACTTATACATGTTCCTATGACTATGAGATTATGCAACTCCCGTTTACCGGAAGAACACTTTGTGTGCTACCAAAGGTCACAACATAACTGGGTGATTATAAAGGAGCTCTACATGTGTCTCCGAAGGTACATGTTGGGTTGGCGTATTTCGAGATTAGGATTTGTCACTCTGATTGTCGGAGAGGTATCTCTGGGCCCTCTCGGTAATGCACATCACTATAAGCCTTGCAAGCAATATGACTAATGAGTTAGTTGCGAGATGATGTATTACAGAACGAGTAAAGAGACTTGCCGGTAACGAGATTGAACTAGGTACTAGATACCAATGATCGAATCTCGGGCAAGTAACATGCCGATGACAAAGGGAACAACGTATGTTGTTATGCGGTTTGACCGATAAAGATCTTCGTAGAATATGTAGGAGCCAATATGGACATCCAGGTTCCGCTATTGGTTATTGACCGAGAATAGTTCTAGGTCATGTCTACATAGTTCTCGAACCCGTAGGGTCCGCACGCTTAACGTTACGTTGACAGTTTCATTATGAGTTTATATATTTTGATGTACCGAAGGTTGTTCGGAGTCCCGGATGTGATCCAGGACATGACGAGGAGTCTCAAAATGATCGAGACATAAAGATTGATATATTGGAAGCCTATATTTGGATATCGGAATCGTTCCGGGAGAAACCGAGATTTTTCCGGAGTACCGGGGGGTTACAACCCCCCCCCCCCGGGGGGGGTTATTGGGCCTACATGGGCCATGAGGGAGAATAGGAGGGCCGGCCAGGGCAGGCCGCGCGCCCCCTCCCCCCTAGTCCGAATAGGACAAGGAGGTGGGGCGGCGCCCCCCCCCCCTTTCCTCTTTCCCCTCCCCCCTTTCCTTCTCCACCAAGGCAAGAGGGGGGAGTCCTACTCCCGGTGGGAGTAGGACTCCTCCAGGCGCACCCCTTGGGGTCCGGCCGCACCTCCCCCCTCCCTCCTTTATATACGGGGGCAGGGGGGCACCCTAGAACACACAAGTTGATCTTCGTGATCGTTCCTTAGCCGTGTGCGGTGCCCCCCTCCACCATATTCCACCTCGGTCATATCGTTTCGGTGCTTAGGCGAAGCCCTGCGTCGGTAGAACATCATCATCGTCACCACGCCGTCGTGCTGACGGAAATCATCCCCGACACTTTGCTGGATCGGAGTCTGGGGATCGTCATCGAACTGAACGTGTGCTGAACTCGGAGGTACCGTACGTTCGGTGCTTGGATCGGTCGGATCATGAAGATGTACGACTACATCAACCGCATTTTCATAACGCTTCCGCTTACGGTCTACGAGGGTACGTGGACAACTCTCTCCCCTCTCGTTGCTATGCATCACCATGATCTTGCGTGTGCGTAGGAATTTTTTTGAAATTACTACGTTCCCCAACAGTGGTATCAGAGCCAGGTTTTATGCGTAGATGTTATATGCACGAGTAGAACGCAAGTGAGTTGTGGGCGATACAAGTCATACTGCTTACCAGCATGTCATACTTTGGTTCAGCGGCATTGTGAGATGAAGTGGCCCGTACCGACATTACGCGTACGCTTACGCGAGACTGGTTTCACCGCTACGAGCACTCGTAGCTTAAAGGTGACCGGCGGGTGTCTGTCTCTCTCACTTTAGTTGAACCGAGTGTGGCTACGCCCGGTCCTTGCGAAGGTTAAAACAGCACTAACTTGACGAACTATCGTTGTGGTTTTGATGCGTAGGTAAGAATGGTTCTTGCTCAGCCCGTAGCAGCCACATAAAATTTGCAACAACAAAGTAGAGGACGTCTAACTTGTTTTTGCAGGGCATGTTGTGATGTGATATGGTCAAGACGTGATGCTATATTTTATTGTATGAGATGATCATGCTTTGTAACCGAGTTATCGGCAACTGGCAGGAGCCATATGGTTGTCGCTTTATTGTATGAAATGCAAACGCCCTGTAATTGCTTTACTTTATCACTAAGCGGTAGCGATAGTCGTAGAAGCAATAGATGGCGTAACGATAACGATGCTACGACGGAGATCAAGGTGTCGTGCCGGTGACGATGGTGATCACGACGGTTCTTCGGAGATGGAGATCACAAGCACAAGATGATGATGGCCATATCATATCACTTATATTGATTGCATGTGATGTTTATCCTTTATGCATCTTATCTTGCTTTGATTGACGGTAGCATTTTAAGATGATCTCTCACTAAAAATTATCAAGAAGTGTTCTCCCTGAGTATGCACCGTTGCGAAAGTTCTTCGTGCTGAGACACCATGTGATGATCGGGTGTGATAGGCTCTACGTTCAAATACAACGGGTGCAAAACAGTTGTGCACGCGGAATACTTAGGTTAAACTTGACAAGCCTAGCATATAACAGATATGGCCTCGGAACACGGAGACCGAAAGGTCGAGCGTGAATCATATAGTAGATATGATCAACATATTGATGTTCACCGTTGAAACTACTCCATCTCACGTGATGATCGGACATGGTGTAGTTGATATGGATCACGTAATCACTTAGAGGATTAGAGGGATGTCTATCTAAGTGGGAGTTCTTTAGTAATATGATTAATTGAACTTAAATTTATCATGAACTTAGTCCTGGTAGTATTTTGCAAATTATGTTGTAGATCAATAGCTCGCATTGTTGCTTCCCTATGTTTTTGCTTCCCTATGTTTTTATGTGTTCCTAGAGAAAACTATGTTGAAAGAAGTTAGTAGCAATGATGCGGATTGGATCCGTGATCTAAGGTTTATCCTCATTGCTGCATAGAAGAATTATGTCCTTGATGCACCGCTAGGTGACGGACCTATTGCAGGAGCAGATGCAGACGTTATGAACGTTTGGCTAGCTCAATATGATAACTACTTGATAGTTTTGTGCACCATGCTTTATGGCTTAGAAACGGGACTACAAAAATGTTTTTGAAACGTCATGGAACATATAATATGTTTCAAGAGATGAAATTGGTATTTCAGACGCATGCCCGTGTCAAGAGGTATGAGACCTTTGACAAATACTTCGCCTAAAAGATGGAGGATAATTGATCAACTAGTGAGCAAGTACTTAGATTGTCTGAGTACTACAATCACTTGAATCAAGTGGGAGTTAATCTTCCAGATAAGATAGTGATTGGCAGAGTTCTCTAGTCACCATCACCAAGTTACTAGGAACTTCTTGATGAACTATAATGCAAGGGATGACGAAAACGATTCCCGAGCTCTTCGTGGTGCTGAAATCGACGAAGGTAGAAATCAAGAAAGAGCATCAAGTGTTGATGGTTGACAAGACCACTAGTTTCAAGAAAAGGGCAAAGGGAAAGAAAGGGAACTTCAAGTAGAATGACAAGCAAGTTGTCACTCCCGCGAAGAATCCCAAAGCTGGACCAAAGCCTGAAACTGAGTGCTTACACTGCAAAGGAAATGGTCACTGGAAACGGAGATGCCCTGAATATTTGGTGGATAAGAAGGATGGAAAAGTGAACAAGGGTATATTTGATACACAGGTTATTGATGTGTACCTTACTAGTGTTTATAGTAGCCCCTGAGTATTTGATACTTGTTCGGTTGCTAAAAATTAGTAACTCGAAACAGGAGTTATAAAATAAACAGAGACTAGTTGAAGGGGAGGTGACGATGAGTGTTCGAAGTAGTTCCAAGATTGATATGATCATCATCGCACACTCCCTATACTTTCGGGATTAGTGTTAAACCTAAATAAATGTTATTTGGGGTTTGCGTTGAGCATGAATATGATTTGATCGTGTTTATTGCAATACGGTTATTCATTTAAAATCAGAGAATAATTGTTGCTCTGTTTACATGGATAAAACCTTCAAATGGTCATACACCCAATGAAAATAGTTTGTTGGATCTTGATCGTAGTGATACACATATTCATAATATTGATGCCAAAAGATGCAAAGTTAATAATGATAGTGCAACTTATTTGTGGCACTGCCGTTTGGGTCATATCGGTGTAAAGTGCATGAAGAAACTCCATAAAGATGGATTTTTGGAATCACTTGGTTATGAATCATTTGATGCTTGTGAACCGTGCCTTTTGGGCAAGATGACTAAAACTCCGTTCTCCGGAACAATGGAACGAGCTACTGACTTATTGGAAATAATACATACCGATGTATGTGATCCGATGAGTGTGAAGGCTCGCAGCGTGTATCGTTATTTTCTGACCTTCACAGATGATTTGAGCAGATATGGGTATATTACTTGATGAAACATAAGTCTGAAATAGTTGAAAAGTTCAAAGAATTTCAGAGTGAAGTGGAAAAATCATCATAACAAGAAAATAAAGTTTCTAGGATCTGATCGTGGAGACGAATATTTGAGTTATGAGTTTGGTCTTCATTTGAATCAATGTGAAATAGTTTCGTAACTCACGCCATCTGGAACACCACAATGTAATGGTGTGTCCAAACGTCGTAATCGTACTTTACTAGATATGGTGCAATCTATGATGTCTCTTATCGGTTTACCACTATAATTTTGGGGTTATGCATTAGAGACATCTGCATTCACGTTTAATAGGGCACCATCTAAATTCGTTGAGACGACACCGTATGAACTATGGTTTAGCAGTAAACCTAAGCTGTCATTTCTTAAAGCTTGGAGTTGCGATGCTTATATGAAAAAGATTTTAAACCTGATAAGCTCGAACCCAAATCGGAGAAGTGCGTCTTCATAGAATACCCAAAGGTAACTATTGGGTACACCTTCTATCACAGATCCGAAGGCAAGTTATTCGTTGCTAAGATGGATCCTTTCTAGAGAAGGAGTTTCTCTCGAAAGAAGTGAGTGGGAGGAAAGTAGAACTTGATGAGTTAATTGTACCTTCTCCCTTATTGGAAAGTAGTTCATCACAGAAATCAGTTCCTGTGATTCCTACACCAACTAGTGAGGAAGCTAATGATGATGATCATGAAACTTCAAATCAAGTTGCTACCAAACCTCGTAGGTCTTCCAGAGTAAGATCTGCACCAGAGTGGTACGGTAATCCTATTCTGGAAGTCATGTTACTTGACCATGATGAACCTACGAACTATGAGGAAGCGATGATGAGCCCAGATTCCGCAAAATGGCTAGAGGCCATGAAATCTGAGATGGGATCCATGTATGAGAACAAAGTATGGACTTTGGTTGACTTGCCCGATGATCGGCAAGCCATTGAGAATAAATGGATTTTTAAGAAGAAGAGAGATGTTGATAGTAGTGTTATTATCTACAAAGCTCGACTTGTCGCAAAAATGTTTTTGACAAGTTCAAGGTGTTGACTACAATGAGATTTTCTCAACTGTAGTGATGCTTAAGTCTGTCCGAATCATGTTAGCAATTGCCACATTTTTTTGAAATCTGGCAAATGGATGTCAAAACTGCATTCCTTAATGGTTTTCTTAAAGGAGAGTTGTATATGATGCAACCAGAAAGTTTTGTCAATCCTCAAGGTGCTAACAAAGTGTGCATGCTCCAGCGGTCCAAGTATGGACAGGGGCAAGCATCTCGGAGTTGGAATATATGCTTTGATGAGTTGATCAAAGCATATGGTTTTATACAGGCTTTTGGAGAAGCCTGTATTTACAAGAAAGTGAGTGAGAGCTCTGTAGCATTTCTAATATTATATGTGGATGACATATTGTTGATTGGAAATGATATAGAATTTCTGGATAGCATCAAAGGATACTTGAATAAGAGTTTTTTCAAAGCAAGACCTCGGTGAAGCTGCTTACATATTGAGAATCAAGATCTATTGAGATAGATCAAGACGCTTGATAAGATTTTCAATTAGTACATACCTTGACAAGTTTTTGAAATAGTTCAAAATGGAACAGTCAAAGAAAGAGTTCTTGCCTGTGCTGCAAGGTGTGAAATTGAGTAAGACTCAAAGCCCGACCACGGCAGAAGATCGAAAGAGAATGAAAAGTCATTCCCTATGCCTTAGTCAAAGGTTCTATAAAGTATGCTATGCTGTGAACCAGACCTATTATATACCTTGCTCTGTGTTTGGCAAAGGAATACAATTTTAATATAATAGTAGATCACTGGACAGCGGTTAAGAATATCCTTAGTGAGGACTAAGGAGATGTTTCTCGATTATGAAGGTGATAAAAGAGTTCGTCGTAAAGAGTTACATCGATGCAAACTTTTACACCGATCCAGATGACTCTAAGTCTCAATCTGGATACATATTGAAAGTGGGAGCAATTAGCTAGAGTAGCTCCGTGCAGAGCATTGTAGACATAGAATATTTGCAAAATACATACGGCTCTGAATATGACAGGCCCGTTGACTAAACTTCTCTCACAAGCAAAACATGATCATACCTTAGTACTCTTTGGGTGTTAATCACATAACGATGCGAACTAGATTATTGACTCTAGTAAACCCTTTAGGTGTTGATCACATGACGATGTGAACTATGGGTATTAACACATATAGATATGAATATTGGTGTTAAATCACATGGCGATGTGAACTAGATTATTGACTCTAGTGCAAGTGGGAGACTGAAGGAAATATGCCCTAGAGGCAATAATAAAGTTATTATTTATTTCCTTATATCATGATAAATGTTTATTATTCATGCTAGAATTGTATTAACCGGAAACATAATACATGTGTGAATACATAGACAAACATAGTGTCACTAGTATGCCTCTACTTGACTAGCTCGTTTATCAAAGATGGTTATGTTTCCTAGCCATGGACAAAAGAGTTGTCATTTGATTAACGGGATCACATCATTGGGAGAATGATGTGATTGACTTGACCCATTCCGTTAGCTTAGCACTTGATCCTTTAGTATGTTGCTATTGCTTTCTTCATGACTTATACATGTTCCTATGACTATGAGATTATGCAACTCCCGTTTACCGGAAGAACACTTTGTGTGCTACCAAACATCACAACGTAACTGGGTGATTATAAAGGAGCTCTATAGGTGTCTCCGAAGGTACATGTTGGGTTGGCGTATTTCGAGATTAGGATTTGTCACTCTGATTGTCGGAGAGGTATCTCTGGGCCCTCTCGGTAATGCACATCACTATAAGCCTTGCAAGCAATGTGACTAATGAGTTAGTTGCGAGATGATGTATTACAGAACGAGTAAAGAGACTTGCCGGTAACGAGATTGAACTAGGTATTAGATACCGACGATCGAATCTCGGGCAAGTAACATGCCGATGACAAAGGGAACAACGTATGTTGTTATGCGGTTTGACCGATAAAGATCTTCGTAGAATATGTAGGAGCCAATATGAGCATCCAGGTTCCGCTATTGGTTATTGACCGAGAATAGTGCTAGGTCATGTCTACATAGTTCTCGAACCCATAGGGTCCGCACGCTTAACGTTATGATGACAGTTTTATTATGAGTTTATATATTTTGATGTACCGAAGGTTGTTCGGAGTCCCGTATGTGATCCAGGACATGACGAGGAGTCTCAAAATGGTCGAGACATAAAGATTGATATATTGGAAGCCTAAATTTGGATATCGGAATCGTTCCAGGAGAAACTGAGATTTTTCCGGAGTACCGGGGGGTTATTGGGCCTACATGGGCCATGAGGGAGAAGAGGAGGGCCGGCCAGGGCAGGCCGCGCGCCCCCTCCCCCCCTAGTCCGAATAGGACAAGGAGGGGGCGCCCC